>NW_027498608.1:0-93664 GCF_021521415.1 Bidens hawaiensis
AGATCAGATGATTTAAGACTTGTGCTTCTTTCTACTTGGAAACTATAAGAACGCACTCCAAGTGTTTGATGAAATGCTTAAGAGACTGAGATTAACAGATCACATAATAAATAGAATTTTGATTAAGTCGGTTCGATATAGAGTATCATACGCCTAATCGATTACATAACTTCATAATAAACTTCTTATTTTCTTTCTGCTTAAAACTATAAAAACGCAAGCCACGTATTTGATAAAAGGCTTAAGAGACTGAATATCTTCCTTTTCGTGTCGGGGTCGATTTTGCATCATCTGGATTAGTAGAACCGAGGCTCTCGGATGAATCCGACCCACTATTCTCTCCAACTCCACCTTTACTCGACCAAATCTTTGAAAATATTTTCTTAGTCGAAAGCAACCCTTTGACTCTAGGAACCGAAACCTTATCCGAGACAGTGCTTTTCGGCCATGATTCCTCATTCTTAAAGCCGCCAATTCCTCCTTCAAAGCCTTGAGTTCCTCAATCTGTTGCAACACCATCCCAATCATCTTCAGGGCCCGATGCGGGTCTTCCACTAGAGACATTTAGAGCTTTGATTGGTTTGGGAATGTCGGGAGTGCTGCTGCCAGAAGACGTGGCGGCTCGGGCTTGCTCAAAGAAGAGGACTTGCACCACAATGCGCATAGGAAGCCGCTCGTTTTGAACCGCGTGTGAGCATGCATCCACTGATAGCTTCTTGCAGTCCATAAGTCTGCATATTCTCTTTTTTTCACTTTTGGTAATCCCCGGATGTGCCTGCATCAAGAATCATAGATCAGTTTTGCTGTCAACCAAAACCGCAAAAGTCGAGCATAAAAACCGATTTTAAGTAATTTACAGTAATTTTAATAATTGATGTAGCCCAGAAATATTTGAACCAAATATGTAATAATCAGTTAAGTATTTACTACAACAAAATTTAGGCGCAAACTTATTATTATTCTAGGCCCTTTTGTTTCGGCCCGAAAACTTCCAAGCACAATTGATAGAACCCCAAAAAACCGAAACCAAACAGAATCTTTTACCTTAAGATACATATCAATGGCGCGATACAACCCATCATGAGCGGGTCGAGGGAAACCCGACACCATTTCCGCAAGTTCAACAAACATTCCTAATGGTAAATTTGGATCCTTTGACACCTCAGCCAAGTAACCATCAACCAATTTAGCCACCATTAACTTCGAAGCTTCCGACAATATCCCCCCTGTTTCTTGGACCTCATGATCTTCCTTTCCAAACTCACTAATCCTACCTTGATCCACAAACTCCTTCACTATCTCATTAATCACATTCACATCATAACTCAACCCACTATCACCATCCGCCTGTTGACCGACCCGTTTGACCAAAAGATCCTGCACACTCGCCTCTTCCAGCTGTTGACCAACCCGTTTGAACAAAGCCCGTCTCACCATCTCCCCCGAATCCACCAAAACCGCCATTTTCAACAACTTTAACAAGAAATCACACGATACACAACCTTTCTCATTCGGTAATAACCGAACAATAATATCCACCACTGATCTTGCTTTCGAAACATCACCACTATGCACGATACTTCGGTTAAAACCTGGCAATCGCCTTAACGCAAACGCCTTTAAACTTTCACCAATAACCTCATTACACACCAAACCTTTGTTTATAATACTCACAACAACTTGTTTGTATAAACTGATTTCCAGCTCTGCCAAATCCTCAACCCACCAGTCTTTTGGAACCGTCCGGCTTCTAAGTGCATTATTCAACTCATTTCTGGGTTCTATTTCTTCTGGAAGCTTCTTCCGGTTGTAAGTGTATGACCAGTCAACCTTTGACACATCAACCGAGGCTTTTGAAGCTATGGAGTTGATGCAAAGGTTGACTAGTTTCGGCTCTTCGGGTGATGATGATGTCATGTAACGCGTGGTTTGAAGGACGATGATGGAATCTTTCCAGCTTCGGAAGATGCTCGAATTCATGAACACGTTTATTTTGTAAACGAGGTTTCCTTTATCGACTGTTTCGTGCATTTCAAGGTAATCTGCAGCGCAGTATGCAGATACAACGTTGTGTGCGTTTAAGGTTACTGTCATGCCATAACAGAACTTGGCGCATATTTTGAAGGCAGTCGGACCACCTGGGATTTCGTGGATGTTGATCTCTTCGTCTGCGGTTCCGATTAACTTTTGTAATCGACCGCTTTTTGATAAAAGTGGAAACTGCGATTGAATTGTGTTACAAGTTTATTAATGCTTATTATATATGTCTAGATCAAGATCAAGATACCTTGTGTAAATAAAACTTTGAATCTCCTACATTGATGATGACGTCAGCTGCCAACTCAGATGTTACAAACCTGCAAGATTGTTATCTTTTGAGTGATCTTTCTGTCTGTTAAAACAGTTTTAACATAACATTTTCATTTGTGGGTATGATTTTATATTGGAGCAAGAATATAAATTTGGGGAAATATATATAGATCCAATAATATAATATATAATAGCATAAAACATAAATCATAAATGAAAGACTGATCATGAAATTGGTGTGCACTATATATGGTGCATGCCTAATCCATCACCATGCACGGAACCTATCATGTTTCAGGATCATCTTGAATATATAGAAAAATATATATTACCAGACATTGTTGCCATCATCATTCTTGAATAAATCAGGTTTGGATCCAAGTTTCATGAACTTCATCTTGAAACAGTACGTACCTTCTAAACAACTCCCAATCACATCCAAACTCCTAAAACTCAAAACAAAACCACCTTCAAACTTAACAAGAAGAAAATAAAACACCAATGAAAAGGGTATAAATAAACATATATACTTGCAAAAAGAGAATCTTGAGACACCACACACCACACCAGTATGTGAGAGAGAAAGAAAAGAAAATGATGATGGTTATAACTAAGTTGAAGGAAGTGAGAGGTTGTGTCCTAGTTAAGCGGCAAATCCCACGGAGTCCGGTCAGCACAGGAGACAAAACCAACAGTAACACACACTCCTCCACACTTATTTATATATTTATACTTACACTTTCTCTCTCTATACTACAATAACAAAAACTAATCTTCAGGTTGACATTAAACAAATGTTAAGACAATGAGAAACGAAAACAAACAGAATCCAACAAGATCAATCTTAGTAAGCAGAATCAAATGTGTGATCGATCGGTTGATCATGCATCCATCAGGCCACTTGAATCAATATATATTTAAAATACAAAAACCTCAGACAATATATTCTTTACCTTTTTTGGTCAATGTGGGATCATAACAGGATCTTTTTACATAATGCATGTGTGTGATGTATAGAGATACAAATTAGAAAGTGGCTTTAATTTGCAGAAGAAAAGACAGACATGTATTGGAACAAGAAAGACTAGTGGTAATTTTACACGGATCACCATCATCATCATTGTACTCGGTATATCCCACCAATAGCAATGCTATGGTAGGGTCTAAGGAGGGTAAGATGTAGACAGCCTTACCTCTATCCCATAGGGATAGAGAGGCTGCTTCCGGTGAGACCCCCGGCTCGATAGTAGTTTTGCATCAAGCCTTGGACACAAGGCACATAGCACTCAATCATCGGGACACCGGCTGATTGGTGCATGTGCCCTATGCCTGATTAACCTTCCGCCACTTTTAACGTTATTTTCACGAGATTAGTAAAATAACGTCAAAATTAGTGCAATTTTACTTTTGCCCATCCGAGGGTTCACACATATGAGCTAGCCAGCCTGCTTCAATGTTTGTCTAATTTTGTAAACATCAAGTCATGCTAACCCACCAACATAGGTTGATATATAGGAACATCTTTTTTTTTTTGTGGAAAGGAAAACAGAATCTTTCGTCTTTAATTCCTTTTACAAAATCAGAGATATTCTTTAAACAAAAAATGTTGTTTTAAGTTTAAGATACCTTCTAGAGTTTGATTTTAGTGAGAGAGTGAAGGAAATTTAATGAAAAGAAAAGAGAGACAATCAGACAATATTGTATTCAAGTGTAAAGTGGATGTGTAATGAGTTTTGAAACGTTCACGTCAGTTTCATATTAGATTTCCAATGTTTATTAGAACCACTCATTTTTACGTGCAACACTAAACCTTCACAATTAGGGATTGTTTAAAGGGTATTTGGAATTTTCCTTATTTTTACCTCCTTATAACTTATATAACTTATGTTAAGTTAAGAAAAAATGTTTGGGTTTTCTTATTATATGAGAGGAAATTTTGATAAGTTAAACATTTGTAACTTATCACTTCTTCTAATAAGTTATAAGGAGGTAAAAATAAAGAATCACAAACACCCCCTTGGTAACCTCTTAATAGAATATTAGGAGACTACATCTGAATTAGTCTACAATAAGTGTGTTTGGTTTACCATAACTGGCTAACAAATCTCTTACCCATTAAGCTTCAAAATAATGCTGAATATTTTACCTTTTCACTACTACACAAATGGGCAAAAGCAACCGAAACTTGCGACCAGACCAGAATGGTCGCAAAATTAGCGACCGAAACAAAATTTGTCGCAAAATCTGCGACCGAAACAAAATCTGTCGCAAAATCTGCGACCGAAACAAAATCGGTCGCAAAATCTACGAGTTCGAGTCGTTAATCTGTCGCAAAACTTGGTCGCAAAACGGTCGCATATTTACCGACCAAATTTGTTTGGTTGCAAAATTAGCAATCATAACAAAGTCGCAAAATTAGCAATCCAAATTAGTTTGGTCGTTAATCGGTCGCAAATTTAAAGACCGGAGTTGTTTCGGTTGTAAATATGTTGATTTAAAAAAGAATAATAAAAGAAAAAATGACGTGGTCACAAAATTGGTTGCAAAATTACTGGACAAAATTGTTCAGTTGCAAATATAGTCGTCATTTTTTAAAACTAAAAGATAAAATAAAAGAAAAGTTAAGTCCTCTGCAAAACCGATCATAAATATAACTATCAAAATTGTTTCAGTCACAAATCCAGCTGCTAACTTAAAAAAAGTTGGAAAAAATAAAAAAGACGAGTACTAGACGATCACAAAATGGTAACAAATATAGCGCCTAATAGTTTTGGTCACAAATATTGTCACTAGTTTTACATAATATCTTTGAAAGTAATAAAAAGTTATTGAATTATATTCGTAATTTTGTAGTTTTAAATTTCGGGGTTTGAAATACTTTTTAGGGGTCATGTGCTGAAATTGTCGAATGCATAATGAAGTATTACATTAATTTCAGGGATAATAGTTAAGGAAGGTCAAGTAGCACAAAAAGAGGACATTAGGAGAAACTAATATTAGGTAGGATGAATTGGGCGTAAAGACGTATGCTTTATATTCCATTTATTTTACAAACAAAATCGTTTATAGGGGTATGGGATATGAAGCCTAATTCCAATTCTTATACAATATCATATTCTAGTCTTTATCTTCATGCTTTTAAGTTTAAACGAATAATCTCATAATTAGTGATAAACATAAAGCCTAGTTCTGATTCCTATATAAGCAAAAGATTATTATCATTATTCCCTACTACTCAATTCATTAATTTCACTTTCCTTTTCGAATTCAAGCTTAACCAAGGTGTTCTTCAGGGTTTGAATTTTAAAAGTCAAACGGGTCTTCCAATCTTAAATCACCTAGCTAGTTCCCCATACAATTCTCAAGTAAGTTCCTTTTTTTATTGTTAGTTAGCCATTGAATGAACGCCCTAACTTAATTTCAACTGAGTTGAGGGATTTCATGTTCAACTGAATCAAATTCAAGTTAGGGTTTATGTTATGAACTAAACATGGGCTTTCAATTTAGACCATGAGTTAACCCAAATTAGTTGATGTTCCTTCAATATTAAACTTATTTGTGCTTTGATCATGTTGGACCCAAAATTGACCTCAAAGGCTCAAATCAAATATTCGGTTCGGATATGAGTCGTAAACTCGCTTAAAAACTAATATACTGTTTTCGCTTAAAAATATCATATATGATTAATTATTATATTTAATTATCATTATTCTTATTTATTTACAGTTTTGACCTCATGTTAGGGATTTTTCGTTGTGTTCGGTTTTCAGTTTGCTTAACTTATAAGTTAAGTTATTTACTATATATCTCTCCATGTGCCTACTTTCAATGTGAGTAATTCACACAAATTTTTCATCTTTTACTTTTGGGGATAACATACGTATCATACACATCAAACTTTATTATATACATAAGATGATGACCAGTTATGAATGACGAATACTTGCTAAACATAGTATTTACAAAAATAATGCTTGGCAAACGAGTTAGAAATTTTATTAAAAAGGTAAACATAATTTCACTCACAAATTTTCTTTCATAAAAATAAAAAGTATATTTATTTTGATAATATATATATATATATATATATATATATACTTCTTTTTAATATTTTATAAAAGTATATAGTTTTATATATTTATTAAATACATATTAATTTTTATTTACTTAAGTTAAAAAAAAACATTTAAATATATCAATTCTCACCTCCTCCACCAACCCACTCACAACCTTTCGGTTGTCATCCTAAAAAGTGCTAATGGTATAAAGGTCATTCTTCATGGTGAAACTAGAAGAGTTGTCTAATAAGAATAATTATCTTCTGCTGATTCTACTATTGAAATGAGTGAACACAAAAAACAAACACTTGAATTCAATATAGAAGAAATGGGAAGAGGACAAGTTGAATGGAAAGCAAGACAATAAGCTGGAAAAATAGCTCTTAATTATAGTGAAGAATAATAGATCGATAGTGTTTGTATGTCAACATTCTAAAATTCCATTTCTTGTATAATCACACGACTCTATACGCAAGTTTATCTTTAATGAATGGTTTGTTGTAACTAATTTTTGTATGTGTATGTGGGTAACTAATATTTTCAAATTTTTGTTTGTATAATTTAAATATTTTAACTAATAATCTAGGATAATAATATTATTGTTAAAAGTATGTGGTTGCAACTAACAACCGGCATTCTGCAACAATAGTTTTGTCTTAAAAAAAATGAATTAGATTATATATAATTTACTATATAATTTAGGTTGCAAAATTGGTCGTGAAAGTTTTCGGTTGCAAAGTCAGTCATAAAAAATGCGGTTGCAATACAGTCGCTAGATGTTCGGTCACAAAAAACTGTCACAAAAAAGATTTGGTCACAAAATCGATCGCAAAAAAGATTCGGTCGCAAACTTAGTAGCTAAATTTACAACTAAAAATCTGGTTGCAAAATCGGTCACAAACATATTTTCGGTCACAAAAAATGGCAGCGAAATAATTCCCGACCAAGGTATAACCGACAATCGAAACCGGTCGCAAATCGGTTGCAAAAGGGCTATTGCAACCGATTTGCGACTGAATTGGCGGTTGCAAATGCCCAGTTTTCTAGTAGTGTTTTATCACTCACATGTGTTCATAACCTCAGTCTACCACCCATACACCACCTCCTCCACCAATCACTACCATATCGGTGTATTCAACATTATCTCAAAACTTATTGGCCTAGAGTCTCTTGATCATTTACACCTCTTATCGATTCAACACTTACTGCCTTACTAGTGTATTGGTTGTCAAACATCTCCTTAGTTTGTAAATGTCTAACCGGCCAATTTTTATTTTTTTTAAAAGACTTGTAATTTAGCAATTAGTCTATTTATGTTTAATTGGACAAAAATTTTAGGAAAAAAGGTCTATATAAAGCTAATGTTCTATACTCATCTTGGGCACTCGAAATACCACGATTGGTTTGTAGGAGGTTTGCATATCTAAACATCACATGATTGATGCTAGACTGTCGCTATCTAGTCAAAAACAATTAATAGCAGTTTCTAATCACCTAAGAAAGCTAGGGTAAGTAGGGTGTCAAACCACGAGGAGTATGTAGTCAGTGTAACGTGAAACCAGTTTCTAATATTATGAAGTAATAAAGTGGAGTGCTGATCACACAAGCAAACAAGATTGAGTTTTGATACTGATTAAGCAAATTCACAAATTCAAACAATTAACAAAAGCAAATCACACCTGGGGCTCAATAATGCAAACAAATAATAATCTCATGCAACCTAACAGATGAACTATTACTGATTAACACAAACTGATTAATGAGCTAAACCTTAGGCATCAACAATCGCTAGCACACGACACTGGTTATCAAACAGTCCCTGCCAGTGTGACTCAACTAAGGGCAATTGTATGCTTCTTTGTATTCAACTAATCAAAACAATCCTATGAGCAATTATTATAGCAACTGACAAACTAATCGTATTGATCAACGTAAACCTAAACCGACTGAATGCACAACAATACTAAACATCAATACTCATAGATAATCATCAACTATTACAAAGTATGTGTTCTTAATACATGAGAAAACTGAAAGTAATACAGACTTTACATCCCGGATATGATTCGAGAAGACTAGCCGAGCATCATCATCGATAGATCTTCAATTATGATGAGGAAGGCCATTAGGATTGATCAAGAGATGATTGGTAGCCCTAGAATTCACCCAAAATCGTCTAACAGCTGCTGAAAGTCGTCATTAATAATGAAATAGAACATGTATGTGGTCTCGGTATGGTGGAATCGGCCTTCGTATGCTCTGAAAATCGCCCTGAATAGGTTATGAGAAGATATGGTCGTCAAAGATGATAATAACTTAAAACCCTAAATATCCCGCATGAGCCGCGATGGGTTCTTGGACCATAAGTCAACATCTCATTTAAGTCCCATCGCGATACGCGATGGGTCCTCAAGCCTGCCCATCGCGTATCGCGATGGGCCATGTCACCAGCAAAATCATTTTTCCCTCTTGTTATGCGTGCTGGCCGTCCCGAGTCTTCATCACATGCATCAGCAGGTCCAAATTAAGTACTTTAACGTCTATGATCTAAAATACAATACACACGTATGAAGTATCGAAGTTCCCACAAATAACAGATAAAACTAAGAAATAAACGAACTTTAATATACACAAATTAACCAACCATCAATGACACAAACATCATATACAAGATTCACTTCCAACACAAATTTTTCTGCCACATAAGCATTCGAAACTTCATGCCTCCTAGTTCCTCCTCGCAAGAGCGTTGCATGTGCTCTAAGCATGAATTGTTTTTTTGGGACGGGGAAGAGAGCGACAAGGTGTGACATCAGTGAAAGTAGAAGAGAGGGAGTGAAGCTCGTAGGGCAAGTTATGACAGTCTAACATGTTGTTTCACAAACGCCTCTTGGATGGTCCAAAATAGTTTGGTGTTTTTGTAAACTTAGGCACTAGTGAGCTTTTGGATCCTTTATAAACGATCTAATGGAAGTTAATGTTTTTATATTATATGTCATCGAAAAATGTTGGTCGTGTTGGGCTTGCAAATTGAGAGGTTTTGGGATGACAAGTTAAACAGCTGAAACGAACACAACCCTATATATTTATTCATGCCGTGTTGCGCACAATAATTAAAAGTCGAATCATGTTCGTTCTGTGTTCCAAGTGGATTTCTCATACGTGAAAATACTATTAATATTGTGGGTGTTACTTGAATTATTATGTAGCAGTACATATGTTTAAGAACGATATAAGGAAGGGTATTTTGCTTCTAATAACTTTAGTTTGAGACGACACAAAAGTATCAAAAGTTTAATAAAATAAAACCCTTTGTATGTTAAACTCTAAGGTTTCGTTTTCTATATAGAATACATCGGAATTGGAATTAACTCCACTCCAATCATGTTTAGTTCAGTTGATCAATTAATGACCTGGAAATCAACTTTCCTTTGCTAGTGTGAATGAATTTGTCGTTAAAAAAGTTTGAACGAATTCTTACATTCTAATGAAATCTTGCAAAGTTGTCTAAAAAAACCCTTACCATTTTTTCATCCCGTCATAACAAGTTAGACAATTGTTTCACGAAATTTGTAACCGTTGAAAATTTAAATTAGAACATAAAAAGGATCACAAACCCAAATTTAAGTTTAGGGTAACTCACTAAGGGCATATGTAATTTCGTCGTGCGAGTGGGCATGGTCTGCTACATGTGTGTGGAGCGTGTGGAACCCTACGCTGTCTGTCCGTGAAAGTGGGCATGGGGACTACAATTCCCCGTATCTAGCCGTTAAGAAAAATAATAAAAAATTACTCTATAAATACTCCAATTTATATACATTTTTTAACAAAAACTTTGTGTATTTTATAAGCATTCTTCATACACAATCTCTATTATTTATCTCTTTATTCTGCACAATTTGTCTATTCAACCAAACCAACTCGTGTATAGGAAACTAACCCAACATAAACCAAAATATGTTTGATGCAACACAATGTTATAAACCCCAAATGGTTCAAAACCCGAACAAATTTCCTTACATTTGGTCAAATGTTCAAATTGCATTTAACCAACCTCGCTACACCCAATATCAAACTACTCCCGAGACCGAAACCTAAACCAAGACCGCGGTTGTAGCCAAAACGCAATCCCAACGAAAATGAAAACATAACAAAGGTAAGAGATCATCGCAACGAGAGTACCGAGACCATAAGAAATGCAACCTATAATAGGACATTGAACACGTAGCAGGGCGTGTCTGGGAAAATGCATAGAAGACCAAAGAAGAAGTACGTAAAATGGGGATTGTAATTTTATGTTTTATTACAATTTTAGGTTGTTTTTTTTATGTTTTTAAAATAGTTTTATTCTTATACATATATAAAGTTACCAAAGAAGCAGTAAAACACTTTTGTTGGTAATTAACCGAGTCAGACATTTCGAGTCCGGACCTAAGTATCCCATTATGGTGTATGGGATTAAGAGGTTATATGTTAGTTGACATCAACTAATGTAGTTGGCCATAAGTTTGGTGGTTGTACATTTACGTCAAGTAGTTGGACATAAATGAATGTAGTTGGCAAGTTGACTAACTAGTATAAATATATCTACCAAGTAAGGTTTAGATATCACCTATCACTATCACTACCACTATCACAACCAAAGGTTATTATAACAAGTTGTGAGTTAGTTTCTAGTTATAAAACAAGTAGGGTTATACATATATTGTTCGTTAATTATCATTTATCATTTTGAATTGGTATATGAGTTTGGTTCAAGAACACGCTAATTAACCAATCAAGTCAACAACGAAGGTGTTTCGATCCAAGCTGCTAAGAAGGAGAGAAATCGAGGTGTTGATACTCTGGTTGAACGACCTATAGGTTCAATCATAGATTGCTCAAACGAGTTTGGTTTGATAAGTCATGGGTAACACAACTACACCACCGCCGCTAGCCAAGCATGGCAGTAGCTCGGGCTCGTTTCAATGCCTGATGTTAACAACAACAAACTACACAGTATAGGCACTCCGCATAAAGGTTATTTTTAATGTGCATAGCGTATGGAATGCGCGATAAATCCTGGTACGACTGATGCAAAGATAAATAACATGGCGGCCGCCTTACTTTTACCATACCCGAACAACAGATTTTGAAAGTCGGCAGTCTGAACTCGACAAAAGATGTAACAACTCGGATTTTTCCATTTGATATTTTGTATCCATTACCCGACCCGTTTCGATGTTCGAGAATTTTTATCAATAAATTATCGCGTCTATCGAGTTATTATTATTTTTGTATTATAGTTATTTAATATATATATATAAATAAATTTCAACGATATACATTTGAAACTCTAAACCATACTTTATCCGATTTTTGTATCATTATCCTTAGTTGAGGGACCAGTCAGCAAATATGGATATTATAATTAATATAACCCGTTTACCCAAACCCGATTACCCTATCCAGTTCTCAACCCGTGACCCGTTTAGATATCTTGGACCTTAATCTTTGTGTTTAACTTGGAATTGATTGTTGGGTTTTATTCTCTTTGCCTTAACAAGCTCACCAACGATTTTAATTAGGAAACTATGATCTTTTGATACATATTAGCATAATAACATAATCCATCTTAACCTAAATTGGTAATATACCTAATCAGTTCACCATAATACAATTGCATGCATCTACCCCTTCTCTGTGTCATCGCCAACGAAAGCCGTATAACCAATTTCAGTGTCGCAGCTTGTTCATATCAGTTTTAGTTTGTATTATTGCCAGCATTTATTCGTCCTAATTAACCTTCATTTAATCATCCTTGTAAGTAACTATGTTGTGTTTCTATTTCGTCATTAGTCCAACAAACTTAATCCCATGATCAATCGGCCAAACATTCAACGATTTGGTTGATTGATTTTGCTAGAGTTCATAGTTTGATCAGGTTGTGCGTTTGTCTGGTTATATATTTTTATTATGAAATTTAAACCAACTGACACCCTAGCCTAGATGGCTAGGGTGTGTGTGTTAAGGTCTGATTGGCTGGGGGCGGGTTCGAATCCCTCTCAGCCCGTTTTTGATGTTTTTATTCTTTTTCAGCTTTATTATATAATATTTGTATTATATTAAATCATTAAAGTATATAATAATTGATATAAATATAATCATTAATCAACATTTTATTAAAACCGACATTTTAACCGGTCACTTTTTCGAACCTTGGAAACAAGAATGATTCCAAGGATTTTTGTTTATTTGTCCCGACTACAAAGAAAGTTATGGTTAGTGAGGATGTTAACATAGATGAAGGAAAAGGGTGGAACTGGTCCGAGAATACGACTGAACGGTCGATGAGCGTGTTTGGCAAGATTTTGTTATCGATTGGGGAGAGAAAGATGTGCAATTCGAGAACGAAAACGAAAACGAGTACGAGTATGTTTCCGAACCGAACAACAGCTCGAGCTCATTATCAGGCCCAAATAGTAGACGCTTGGACTCATCATCTAACCTGAACAGCAGCAACAACTCAATTTTGTATCACGGTTCAGGTCTGATACTTAGGAGGTCCACACAGGTGTCAGTTCTAGCAAGATACCTTGATGATTATGTACTTGATGAAGATTTAATGCTTTTAATTGAAGACGAACCTATAAATATGAAGAAGAAAAAGAAAGTATAGAGTGGGTTCAAGTAATGAAAGCCGAGTTGGAATCCATCAAGAAAACCAACACATGGAATCTTATGGTTCGTCCTAACGGGGTGAAGCCGATTGGGGTAAAGTGGGTTTTCAAAGTTAAGAAAAATTCTGGGTCGGTAAACAAGTACAAGGCAAAATAAGGTGCAAAGGGGTATGTACAACGACACGGGATGAATTACGATAAGGTGTCCGCAGTCGTGGCCTGACTTGAGAAAGTTCAAATTATTCTAGCCCTAGCCACGAGTGAAGTATGGGAGGTACATCACATGGATGTAAAATCCGCCTTCTTACACAGTGATTTACTATAAGAAGTGTTTGTCAAACAACCGGATGGGTTCGTAAAGGAAGGAGAGAGAGTCATTAAGTGTATAAGCTATCGAAGACTCTTTACGGGCTAAAACAAGCTCCAAAGCTTGGAACTCAAAGTTAAAAGGAGTTCTAAGTGAGATGGTTTCAAAAGGTGTACCGAGGAACAAGTCGTATACGTGAAGAAATCAACCAACTCCATACTGATTATTGTGGTATATCTTGATGATCTCTTGGTAGCCGGTTCCAAAATTAAAGAAGTAAAGACGTTCAAGGAGATGCACGAGTTACTTGGAGCTGAAGACCTCCCGAAATCCGACTCAGAAATTAGGGGGTGAATGTTGTTGTTAATTAACCGAGTCAGACATGTCGAGTCCGGGCCTAAGTATCCCATTATGGTGTATGGGATTAAGAGGCTGTATGATAGTTGCCAATAACTAATGTAGTTGACTATAACTAATGTAGTTGGCTATAAGTTTGGTGGTTAGACATTTATGTCAAGTAGTTGGACATAAATGAATGTCGTTGGCAAGTTGACTAACTAACAAAAATAGATCTACTAACTAAGGGTTAGATATCACTCACCACTATCACTACCACTATCACAACCAAAGTTTATTGTAATCAGTTTTGAATTAGTTTATAGTTATAATACAAGTCAGTTATATATATTGTTTGTTAATTATCATTTATCAATCTTCAAATTTAATTATATATCATTTACAAAAACATAAATATATGAAATTGAAAAGTTCTTTGAATTGTTGTTATATTGCTAGTTATTGAAATGATGAACCACTTGGCGAATTTGGCAAGGTTGCAAGCCAATGAAATTTTTTCGCTCGTTCCTTCATGCTGACCCTTTTCCAGATGATAACTTGTAAAACCGAATCAAACATTTATTATTATTATTATTATTATTATTATTATTATTATTATTATTATTATTATTATTATTATTATTATTATTATTATTTCTTCCCGTTTATTTATAGATGTATTTCAGCTGTTACAGTTTGCAAAAGCTACCAAAGGCATCTTGCAAACGATTTGTTTATTAACCAGTGTATTAAAACTTTATATATTATATATGGTATAGTTATAAAATGGCCTTTGACTTGGCCAGTGGCGGATAAAAAATTTGGTTAGGGAAAAAAGGATGAATCGGGTCAAAGTAAAAAAAAAGTATGTGTATTTAGGATATTTATAGTGGAAAAGGCTTAAAAAAAACCAAAACTCTCTCACCTCTCATCTTCATTGGTTACATCCTTCTTCTGGTTCAACTTCCTTCCAACTTCAACGTTTTCTACACGTACAACGTTGACATACATTTTGAAAATCAAAACACTAGTGGGGGTGGGGTGGGGGGGTTGCATTTTGGGTGCGTTTTCCCTTCCAAAACGCCCCACTACGAATGGTCTAATAAGCATAATTTAATTTATACGATATTCTTCATTAAATGTGATACAGTAAATTACATCTTACACATACATTCTAAGTGTTTTGTGTATTTTATTTGATAGAAATGTACCTAAGTTACATGTTAACCAATGTTTTCAGACCTGGCCAGGATGTCGACCCAGACGTCTTACCGGGTCAAAGGCCGGACCGACCCGGGAGGGCGGACCGATGTTGACCCGGATGACGTCATAAATAAATTAAATATATATTTACATATATATATATATAATTCATATACATATAAAAAAATAATAATAACCTAAAATAATGATAATAACAAGCTTTAATGTTTATCTATGTTTTATACATTGTTTTAAATATGTATGATATATGTTTGATCAATAGAGACATCAATGAAGTTTGGTTGGTTGGTTCATAAGTTATTATTAAACTTTATATCTCTGAAATGAAATGTCTCAAGTTCATTGTTGTTTTTATAAAGTTGTTTTTATTAAATTGTTGTTTTTATTAAAATGTCTCAAGTTATTATTAAACTTTATATCTTTGAACATTAATAAAGTTGTTTTTATTAAATTGTTGTTTTTATTAAAACAAAATAACATACAACAACAAACAAAGTAAAATAACAACATAAAACATTTTTATAACTTAAACCATTAAACCGAAAAGATATATCAATAAAAACCTTTTTGGTCGTAATTGTATAGATAACAAATTTGATACTCTTTTAAAACAACCCGTTTTGAAATATTTCAAAATAGTTACAAAATATTAAAAAAATGGAATTAGTCAACTTCAAAATTATGATTTTTTTTTTAATTTTTTACCAATCTTGCAACAAAATTTTAAATCAATGACATTAATATTTTGTTAAACTTGCAAAACATAAAAACGTTTTACAATAAATGAATTTTCAAATAAATTTGGAAAGATTAAAAACTTTATGTTGACTTTAAAAATATTTAAAGTTGAAAAAATATGATACAAAATATATATACCATATATACACGTATTTTAATAAAAAAATATATTAAAAACGTGGAAATTAATTGTTATATTTAAATGAGAATATTATTAAAGACATTACTAACGATCGTATATGAATATACCGTAAAAACAGAAAATGTAATAGACACGTATTTAAGAAATTGACATTTTATGTTGAGTATATATTAGAAAAATGAATTAAAATAGAATATATTAAATGGCTATTTAAGTTATAAATCTGTTTATCAAAATTTCTGGAACTATCAAAACTAATAGTCGGTCAACAATATTAAATGAAGTTATTAACTTTAAAAATTTTAGAAAACACCGACCCACATAGTCAATTCCAAAAATAAATAAATTATACTCAACTTATTTATTTTATATTTGAATTATTAATTTGAATACACGTAAAAAATAATAATTACAAATAATGACTTTCAACTTCATTATATGATTTGATTAAATTAGAATATAATAAATGTTTATTTAAGTTATAAATCTGTTTACCAAAATTGTTAAACGAAATTTGTTATAGTCAAAAATCCTAAATACAAAAAATATTACAAAAACCATGGCATAATGTAACCTTGAAATTATTACTTTTTTCAGGCGATCCATAATTAATATTATTTTATTACAGTCTTTGAAATTTGCATTCAATTTTGTTACAAACTCATTATCATTAGTTGTGACATTTATGTCTAATTATAAATTAGTCAAACGTATAATGTAGAAAGATTGTGGAGATTGGAAACTAATAAACATAATAATATTGACAATGGAAACAAAAATTTTCCATAACCAATTGTAATATATCTTTTTTTAGAATTTAATTTCAAATAATATTTTGAATTTTTATAGTGCATTAATTGTTAAACAGTTTCCATAACCAAATGTTGACATTCATTAGCATTAATTGTGACGTTTATGTCTCATTATGTGTGAAAATTAGGAAATACTCAAAACTTAGGAATTTGAAGTTTGTGTTGGTAATTTTAGACATTATGAATGTTGTTTAATCAGCCATTTAAAAAGTTCAACTTAAAGTTAAATTGAACTTTAATGTTTGACCAACTTAAACATTTGACCAGCAATTAAATAAAAAAATCAACTTTAATTTAAATTTGGAAATTTAAAATTTTTAATCAAATCGTTTAACTTACCAACTTAAACGTTTGATCATCAATTAAATAAAAAAAACAACTTTAATTTAAATTTGGAAATTTAAACTTTTTAAATCAAATCGTTTGGAAATTTAAACTTTTTGAATTAAATCGTTTAACTTATCAACTTAAACGTTTGACCAGCAATTAAATAAAAAAATCAACTTTAATTTAAATTTGGAAATTTAAACTTTTTAAATCAAATCGTTTGGAAATTTAAAATTTTTAAATCAAATCGTTTAACTTACCAACTTAAACGTTTGACCAACAACTAAATAAAAAAATCAACTTTAATTTAAATTTGGAAATTTAAACTTTTTAAATCAAATCGTTTTAGAAAATAATAAATTGTAATGATGGTAAGTTTAGACGTTTTGGAATATTGACTTACCATTTACAAATTTCAAATTTAACTTAAATTTGAAATTTAAAATTCGAAATTGTAATCGTTTAAGAAATAACAATTAAAATAAATATAAAACCATATCTGAAAGCCTTACCGGAAAAAGATATTACCTTGCCGGACAACCCAATATTCACCTACAACAAAGCCAAACCAAACACCATCAACAATGAACAACAGTGGATGGACTCTTAATCTTGGATTTATCATTAATTAAAAAAACAAAATAACAAAATAAAATTTAAGTTAAAACTGGAATGTATTTAAACCTTAAAACTGGAATGTATTTAAGTTAAAAATGGAATGTATTTGGTAACAAAATAACAAAATAACAACTGAAATTATGGGTGGAAGTGAGGAGCAGTGACACACACCGATTAATGCTCGATTTTTGTTACGCGGCATTTCAGTTAATGCTCAATTAGCCATGTACAGCCGCCGTAAAACACCACCGGACCACCACCACCACCTAGGGTTTCCAAAGAAAATCCAAAAGCAGTAGATAGGTAGGTCGCGTACAGCCGCCGGAAAACACCGCCGGACCACCACTGCCACCCAGGGTTTCCAAATAGAACCCGACACAGTAGGTTAGCCGGAAAACACAACCAGACAACCACCGCAACCTAGGATTTCTAAATAGAACCCGAAAACTATAGGGCGGTTGGATACACTCGCCGGAAAAAACCACTGGATCACCACCGCCACATACGGTTACCAAATAGAACCCGGCAGCAGTAGGTTAACCGAAAAACACAACCGGACGACCACCGCCACCTAGGGTTTCCATAAAGACCCCGGTAGCAACATGTGGGATACAAAAGATGGAGTCGGCAGTGGAATGAATAAGAGAGGACATGGTAAATAGTAAATGGTGTATGTGGTTTATTTTGAGAGAGAGAGAGAGAGAGAAATTAAAATGATTAAAATGATGGTGGAAAATTCTAAGGTTTAAATAGTATGTGAGATGACACATGACAACATATTAGAGAGTCTTAGAATGGAAATGAGATGATATGGAGGCCTAGGTGGACACCCTAGTAAAAGAACATGTGGTAAAATTGTTTTGCTTTAATAGTATTTAAAGATTTTAAACTACTTTAAAACACATAATCTTATGGAAATCACACAAAGATTCACTACTAGAAAATGAATTTTTTAATATTTTTTTTAAAGAGTAAAACGTTTTCCAGTAATTAAGTCTTTACGTGATTTCCGTTAGATTCACAAGTACTCATATGTGCTTTATGACGAATTAGCGATGAACCATAAAAAAGTAAAACATAATTATTCAATGGCGATCCCCAAGTAATTTGCAACAGATCAGGAACGTATAACCCAAACCATAAAAAAAACCTTCACTTGCGGATTAATGAGGGACCAAAAAGCAAGTAAATACAAAGTTTGTCGTCGTCGGTGGACACTAATTTCCAAAACATGTTCTCTCCACAATCCGTCGCTAATAGTAAAGATAAGTTTTTTTTGGGCTTTTTAGTTGTTTTGTTGGAAAAGTTTTATGATGGATTTTCCCTCGATAATCAATAGCTAACTTAAAAAATACGATTTTGGTTAAAGATTCCGGCCCAAGCTTTAATTGTCTTCAAACAGTTATCTACATACCGAGCGCTATTGTTTGTCATATGTAACGCTTTTACGTAGTGATAGTCAGAAACCGCGATATGTATTATTGCTTAAACTTATTTCCATATTAAATGGCCATATACAATTATACGTATATAATCGTTACACAAACACCCGATACTTATATTGTCATGTGAAGAAATACTAGTTGCTAATATATCCGGTTGAATTCATTCATTCTCAAGCCTAATTTAATGGTAAAGCCATACATACACCCTTTTCCAAAGGGAACACCCTTTTCCAAAGGGAATCTAGAGCTTAAAAACCACATGGTGCTGACTCTGCCACAATCATTCCACTCACTTCCCAACTTGATTATGACTAACTCCATTTTTTAATCACTTTGCTTTGAATTGATTCTCCATATTATTTTATTTTTAACTAGATCTCCACCTTTTCCCAATTATTTATCTTTTGCTTTGGCTGGATTTTGACTTTCCATGGTCAAAGTCAAAGGGTTTATTTCTTCCCAAGTTACCACCCCATTGGGTCCAATCAACATTTATTTTTGGTTGAGTTTAATTAAAACTTAAAAGAACCTAACCATAATCGGACCCAATCTTTGACTTAGACTAGGTGAATGTTGGAATTATTATTCTTTTTCTTTTCTTTTATTATTATTCTTATCAAAATATTAGCCATGACCCGTTAAATGTATTTAATAATCATATTATTGATATCGAATGTCATATATATACTTTAATCCTACACATATTATACCAATAAACAAGTGACTAGCAAAAGCCTAATTTTGTATTTTCTTAACATCTATATCCTTAAAGGTTCACGTTTAGAATACCAATTAGTTTTATTTATATTTTAATTATTAGAATGTTAAGATATTATGATTTCTGTAACGAGCATCAAACAATATATATGTGCCCAGCATTGTCACATGTGTATGGGGTAAAGTGCACTAACATTTGGTAATGGTCTCATTTTTATCATGAGAAGCACTATTAAATGGAACAAGACATATGCTTTGGACGAATATATTTGTAAGAGTGCCCAGGATTGGATATGGACAAAACATTTTGACCCCAAAAAAAAAAAGCTTGTTAGTTCAAATAGTCTTATGTCAAAGTTCTTGGTTCCTTTGGGATAGGAATCACACAAAAGCGGTGGCGTTATCTTAAGAGGATTGGTGTAGGTTTGATATTCGTTGCTTGCAATAATCTATGCTGATGGACAATTCCAATCGTAGATCATTGTACGAGGCACAAGACATTCACAACTCAGCACTACATTGACTAAATTGTTGCAACATCCGTCCTCTTAAGTTGAACAGCATACTGGAAAACAACCGGCACCGATCCCGAATCTCCCAATCTCGATTTTCTTAAAAACTTGGTACCGCTACCGATCTCGGTACGGTACTGGTTCAGTACCTGCACCATAGGCAAATAAATTGGTAAATATAGGTACCGGTCATTACTGATCCTGAATTTTCCAATCCCGGTTTTCTTAGAATCTTGGTGCCGGTACCGAAAATGCTCGTTTCAGTACCGGTAACATTTACTCATCCCTATCTACTTGACATAGTTGTTGGATAACAAAAGAAGATCAAGGTGAATGGAGACAGGTTAGGCATGGTTTATGGATAAGTGTCACCCGTGCAATGTATCGTTAAGCCATGTCTTTTTCGAACAGCCTGGTCATGGCCATGGACTTCGACAGTCGACAGACTATAACGTGCCATATAAATTGGCCCCCTTCTGGTTTTGAGGCTATGACCAACTAACATGTGTATTTGCTAACTTACACTATGGCATTTATTATTTCAGAAAAACTTAAATATTATGAGTTTAAGTCCTACTCATTGATAGAAACAACAAATGAGTTATTGATTTCTATATTCAATTGTAAAAGTTTGTTTCATACCCGGCTTAAGGTATTAATAATTATCTGTTAGTTACAATTTTCAAATTTTACATAATGTTATCTTTTAACTATAACAAATTATACACATATAATTATCACTATAAAATGTTTCGAGTATCTATAAATACTTTTATAATGATATATATATAAAAAGTAAGTTTTGACTTCGTAACTAATAAAAAAGTTTCTTTCTTTCATATAATAGTACTAAATTGAATCGTTCTTAGATACATGCCAAGGAAATCAAAACTAAAAATTTTCATGTATATTGATTCATACTTTGATAAGGTTTAATGTATAACCGGGGCAGGTCTAGCATACGTTAAGGGATAACCAAACTACCCCTAAACTTTCTTGTCAAAGTACAATTTTTCGTACTTTTTTTTTTTCCTTTTTAGTTTTATATATCATCTACCTATAAACAAATTTTTTAGTCCGCGCTACTACTCAATTTTTCTTCTAGGCCCGCTACTAAGTAAAAGGTAATATGGTAGCCAGAAGTTTAATGATTGGATCGAATAACCCGACGACTGTGATTATAAATGGGCAACGGACCTTCGAGATACAGATAACACCACTCGATGGTTCGTTGGGCAACTACTAATCTGAACTTATGATACAGATACACCACATAAATTCAAACTAGCTTCCAAGATCACCTACTAATCTCTGCCAACAATTAGGATAGCAATGGACAATATTCTCAAAACATGCGAATCAAAATTTAGGAACTCAAAAACTGATCATTGCATTAACGAGTTACAATACAAAAAGGAAAAACAATAACCACCCACGTAACCACATTTTAGGGAATTAAACAACTGCTTTTGAAATGCTAAAATAAATAAAAATAATTAAGAAATAAAATTGCAACATATGTGAACGTGGGAATTACTGGAGCTGGACTTGCTCAATTGTTTGGATCATTTTGTACTAAGCTGGCCCAAGACTGGGTTGGTTCTTCAAACTGGCCAGGTCTTGTGATTCTTCATATCGGGCCGGGTTTTCTGGTTCAGTTGCTCGAGTCGGGTTCTCGGACCTGTGGCTAACATCCTCCCCTTCTTCAAAAGAGTTTGTCCTCAAACTTGGAAGAGGTTCGTTAGGATCAAAGTACGGCTGCAGATCAGCAATATTAAATGTAGCGGGCACGCCATATTCACCCGGGAGATCAATTTTGTAAGCATTATCATTGACCTTGGTTACAACACGGAAAGGACCATCTGACCTAGGACTTAGTTTGGAGCGACGTTTGGAGGGAAAACGCTCTTTACGAAGATGAATCCATACAAGATCACCAGGCTGAAATAAAACGTGTTTTTGACCCTTATCTCTTCGATACTTAAGAAGTTCATTACTCTTAGTTATCTTATCATGAACCTGTTGATGCAAGCGTTTGATATCGGCAGCTAACTCACTAGCCTCCTTACTGAACTTAGTAGTGGTATCTAGAACTGCAAGGTCAATAGGTGTCTTTGGGTTCATACCATACACTACCATAAAAGGACTGAGGCCTGTCGTTTTACTAGGAGCCCGATTGTATGCAAATTCAGCTTGTGGGAGTAGGTCTTCCCACTGTTTCAAATTGTTTTTGATGAGGGCCCGAAGTAAAGATCCAAGGGTTAGGTTAGTGACCTCGGTTTGTCGGTTTGTGGGTGACTTGAGGTGCTGAACTTAAGTGAAGTACCCAGTTTACGCCATAGGGTCACCCAAAAATGGCTAAGAAACTTGACGTCCCGATCACTAACCATGGTGTTGGGTATCCCATGAAGACGAACGATCTCCCGGAAATAAAGAGTGGCAATTTGGACCGCATCGAAAGTAGTAAGACAAGGAACAAAGTGAGCCATCTTGGAAAAACGATCCACAACCACCATAATGGAATCCCGTTGACGTGGTGTACGGGGCAACCCCGTGATGAAATCGAGACTAACGTCTTCCCACGATGCCACTGGTACTGGTAGTGTCATGTATAAACCATGGGGAAGTGTGTGAGTCTTAGCTCGATGACAAGGCAAACAACGTCGAATATAATGTCCCACATCGCGCACCAATTTGGGCAAAAAAAATTGGGTCTGTAACATTAAGACAGTCTTATCGATCCCATGATGACCCGCTAATCCACCTTCATGAACTTCTTGAATTAACAACACCCGAATTGTATGTCGAGGAACACATAGTTGTTGACGACTGAACAGAAAACCATGAGATATGTGATAATCACCAAAAGCACGGCAGCCCACAAATATGTTCCCAAAATCCGGATCAATGGGGTATTCATCTTTTAGAAGCTCGAAACCAAGAATTTTGGGCTGTAAGGAATTGAGAAGTGAATACTTTCGTGACAACGCGTCTGCACCTTTGTTAAGTTTACCAGATTTATGTTTGATGGTGAAGTTAAAATTCTACAAAAATTCTACCCATTTAGCATGTTGAGGTTGAAGCTTATGTTGACCTTGAATATACTTAAGAGCCTCGTGATCTGAGTGTAAAATAAATTCTTTAGAAATTAAATAGTGCTGCCAATGATCAAAACACCGAATAATTGCATAGAATTCTTTGTCATATGTCGAATAGCGTCGTTTTGCCTCATTCAGTTTTTCACTAAAATAAGCAATCGGACGTCCCAACTGTAAGAGAATAGCCCCGATTCCAACGCCTGAGGCATCACACTAGACCTCAAATACTTCATCAAAACATGGAAGTGCTAATACCGGGGTGGATGATAATAACCGTTTAAGCTCTTCGAAAGCCAATTGTGCTTGAGGGCTCCATACAAACTGTTTGAGTTTTGTGATATCAGTAATTGGGGCTACAATAGTACTGAAATTTTTTACAAAACGACGATAAAAAGATGCGAGCCCCTGAAAACTGTGGAATTATTGAATGGATTGAGGGACCAGCCAATCCCGAATTGCTTGTATTTTCTTCTCATCTACCTTTATTCCTTGAACAGAGACTAAATAACCAAGGAAAGTGACCTGCTTGGTAACAAATTCACATTTCTCCAAGTTTCCATATAGTTTTTCCCGGAATAGGACATCAAACAGTTGTTGTAAATGTGCTCGATGTTCACTCTCGGTTCGACTATAGATAAGTATATAATCAAAATAAACAACAACGAATCTGCCTAAGAAAGGTTTAAGTACCTGGTTCATCAACCGCATGAACGTGCTCGGTGCATTCGAAAGCCCGAACGGCATGACAAGCCATTCGTACAACCCTTCTTTTGTCTTGAATGCGGTTTTCCACTCATCCCCTTCGTGTATCCTGATTTGATGATACCCAATCCTCAGGTCGACTTTAGAAAACACGGTAGCACCATAAAGTTCATCCAGCAAATCATCTAATCGGGGAATTGGGAAACGGTATTTAATGGTGATCTTATTAATGGATCGACTATCCATGCACATCCTCCACTCACCATTCTTCTTTGGTACAGTATCGTTGGAACTGCACAAGGGCTGAGTGACTCACGAACTAACCCTTTCTGTAGAAGGGCGTCGACTTGTTTTCGGATCTCGAGTGTTTCTTTTGGATTGGTACGATAGACTGGTTTGTTATGAAGGACAGCTCCTGGGATCAGGTCGATTTTATGCTGAATCGATCGTGCCGGGGGCAGCCCTGATGGAATCTCGGTCGGGAATACGTGAGTGTAAGACTGTAGCAAGGGTTGGATAAGGGGGTGTGGTGTTGATTGTGGTTGGTCTTCCTCGCCATCAAGGCCCATTAGAATAATTTCTTTAACATCTCGGTACTCGTGTTGTTCTGCTTTGAGCAGTGTGCTCAAAGGAGATGGTGGTTTTGTGGATTGGTTGGATGGCGAAATAGGGGTGAGGGTTATTTTGCGGTCATTGTGAACGAACGAGTAAGTGTTCCGGTAACCGTCGTGCATTGCTCGACGATCAAATTGCCATGGACGACCGAGAAGCACATGACAAGCGTCTATAGGAATGATGTCGCACCAAATCTTATCTGCATAAACTTTACCAATACTTAGAGACAACAAAACTCGGTGTGAAACACGAAGGCCGTTTCCTGGATTCAGCCATTGAATGAGATATGGTGAAGGATGTGGTTCCATTACTAAGTTCAACTTGGAAACCATAGTCTGTGATGCCACATTAGCACAACTACCCCCGTCAATAATCACCGTACAAACCTTATTTTCAATTGTACAATGTGTATGAAAAATTGCCTCACGTTGAACATTCTCCTCTCGAGTAGGGGTACTGCTCAATGCTCGCCTGACCACCAGACAATCACCATTATCAGGACCGACCTCTTCTTCCTCGATTGCAACAGTTGTTGCAGGCTCACTCGACGGTTCGACACCAAATTCATACCCACTGGCAAGTTCAAAATCGGCAAGAGAAATGATGCGTTTGTTTGGACACTCAGAGGCAAAGTGTCCTAATCCTTGAAACCTGAAGCATCTGCGTGGTGCTCTAGGGGTTTCAAAGGGGGCATTGGAAGTTGTGGATGTTTTGGGGTTTAAAGGGGTAATGGGCTTAGGGTTAGGTGTAGGTTTCTGGTGATTGTTGGAGCGAAAGGTAGGCCTGTTGAGGTCTATTTTCCCTTTGGCTCGTTGTTGTGAGCCCACCTTGTGGGACAGCATCGTTAATTCTGCTAGGGTCTGATAAGAATGTAACTCAACCACATTAGCAACCCTAGGTTCAACGCCACCTAAATAACGTACCAGTGTTTGGGGATCATCCTCTGGAA
Organism: Bidens hawaiensis; assembly: GCF_021521415.1. Lineage (NCBI taxonomy): Eukaryota > Viridiplantae > Streptophyta > Magnoliopsida > Asterales > Asteraceae > Bidens > Bidens hawaiensis. The sequence continues at coordinate 25,570 of NW_027498608.1, forward strand.
TGTCACACTTCATTAAGAGATACTCGAAATCACGAGAATACTCTTCAGCTGTACATGTTCCTTGTTTCAAAGAATGTAATTGAGAAAAGCTTGACTGAATATAGTACGCGGGTAGAAACTTTTCTTTCATTTTCTTTTTCATCTTTGGCCAAGCACGGATCTTTTCTTTTCCAAGTCGTTCACGTTTCCTACAAGTGTTAGCCCACCACGTCGATGCATACTTACGTAACTTGAGAGCGACAATCTTGACCTTATTATCTTCTTAGTTTGATTATAGTCAAAAACCCTTTCAACAGTTCGTATCCATTCCACGAACTCATCGGGATCTAGTTTACCATCATATTCAGGGATGTCCACCTTGATATCATTAGAGTGCCAAGTGCCAAAACCCTCATGTGTACCACTCCCTCCTGAATTTTTTTGTTGACGGTTAATTTTAACAGACCCCTCTTCATCATTTTCATTGTTTCTTTGTTGGGAGATAATTAGTTCTTGGATCTGATCTTGCATCATCTTCATTTGTTGGGTCATCTATCGTTTATCATTTTCAATGGCTTCTAAGATCTTCTTCAATTCAGTACTACTTCGGGTATCCATGGCTCTGATACCAAATGGTAGCCAGAAGCTTAATGATTGGATCGAATAACCCGACGACTGTGATTATAATAAATAGGCAACGAACCTTCGAGATACAGATAACACCACTCGATGGTTCGTTGGGAAACTACAATCTGAACTTATGATACAGATACACCACATAAATTCAAACTAGCTTCCAAGATCACCTACTAATCTCTGCCAACAATTAGGATAGCAATGGAAAATAATTCTCAAAACAAGAGAATCAAAATTTAGGAACTCAAAAACTGATCATTGCATTAACGAGTTACAATACAAAAAGGAAAAACAATAACCACCCACGTAGCCACATTTTAGGGAATTAAACAACTGCTTTTGAAATGCTAAAATAAATAAAAATAATTAAGAAATAAAATTGCAACATATGTGAACGTGGGAATTACTGGAGCTGGACTTGCTCAATTGTTTGGATCATTTTGTACTAGGCTGGCCCAAGACTGGGTTGGTTCTTCAAACTGGGCCAGGTCTTGTGATTCTTCATATCGGGCCGGGTTTTCTGGTTCAGTTGCTCGAGTCGGGTTCTCGGACCTGTGGCTAACATAATATGGTTTGGTTAATTGAATTGGGTATTACCTAATACCATATCCACACCCAGATTCTTGAAAGTTTTTTAATATTCTTATCTATTAGATTATCCGTCCTAAATGTTTAGGATATTCCAATGAAGTTTTGGGTTTGTTTATCACCCATCATACTCTAAAATAAATAAAACTGAAACTTTAGGTGGCGTTGGATGGAATGGGGAAGGGTAATATAAGATTTCTATATATTATCCTTTAGTTGTGTACGTGTCATAAAAAATAAGTGTTAGAATTTAGATTGCTCTCATGGTTGGACGGTTTAGGAATAAAGAGAAGGAGAATTTCAAATATATAGAGGTTTTTAAAAAATATTTATATAGACAACATATGTACACGTAACTTTATAATCTTAAAATGAAAAACAAAACAAATTATAAATGTTAAAACGGTCTCTTCGGTTACGGTTCTAAGTTCCCAACCACAAACCGGTGCAAAATCTGAATCATAAGTCAGAACCGTAAACCGGACCATAAATATTTCCAATCGGGCAAACCAATCATTTTGTTATAAAACTGTTCAATCTGTTTCTACCGTTTACAAACACATGAAAAAACGTGGTATCGACTATTTTTCGATTTGTATACCCTTTTATGCTCAGTGCAAATTGAAACAAATGGAATGGAGTTGGACTACCTTTTTGCATCTTGGACTTTTGGACATGAAGCATTTGAAATAGCTTCTCAATTGGCATCTTTTCTGTGGGCCAAAACTAAAGTTTTGTATTATGTCTTATCAGTTTATGGCCTTTGAAGCCCATCAATATTATGGAGAATTTTCAAATTTCATGTTCGTATTTTTGCTTTCTTATCCTTTTGTCCCTTTTAAGGTCCAAAAACTCTTTACTTTCGAAAAGGAAGCATGGTGTATTTTAGGGTCTTAAAGAGATTAAAAATATCATGGGTATATATATTATAAAGGTTTTTGAACTTCAGACTATAATATAAGATGACAGTATCTTATAGATGGCTAACGATAGGATGAATATGTGGTTTGCGGATGGAAAGTTGGAAGGGGTAATATACATATTAGATATGTTTGATGTTTGATACGATCTAATGTAGATACACGCAAAGGTCACATGTCTTTGGTTCATTTGACATCTCAAGCTGTATGGAATTGATTGGAAATTGATCATGATAGCTAGCGTGCATGGGGATATTAAAATATATGCAATAATGTATAATAATTTGTCACTCGGCACGAACTTATGCTTGTTCAAAGATGCTACAAAACTGTAACCAACCACGGCAAAAAAAAAAATATCAAATGCATGGCCATGGAAATAAGGTTAGACACGTAACAATAGTCATGGTCCAAAAGTCATGGGCTTTCTTTATAATATTTACATTAAAAGTTATGCTCTTTTACAAGGCAGACATGTAAGTTTATCTAACATCTACTAGCTGATCTTAATTTCAGGCACACATCGCTATTATGTCTTTGTGTAATGGTGTGGAGGTTCCATCTTTAAGCTTGTTTATTTTTCTTTGCGATGTAGACATTCTAAACTTCTCCTTCATTAGCATTATTTGTTGTTTGAAAACTTAAGCGAGCATTTGATTTCTTCTTTCGTTTCCTTTTAGTGTACGAGAGCCATGTATCTCCTTCGTCATTGTTTTGTTGTATGTTCAAACTCTAGTTGCTGCTTTTTTGACATATACATTATCTTTTTCATCACTAACTACAATATCATCAATATTAATTTCGTTTTTTTAATCAGGAGCGTGTGTAATTCTTTGAAATTCCGTATCATTTTAAGGAAGATGACAATTAGCCCTCTTGCTTAGTAACCTAAATATACACATTTATGAATTTTGGCATTTACTCAGCAGTTCAACAATTATATAATCAGTGGGATCCAGAATTTTTTTTTCGCAGGGGTCGGAATCTTTTTGGGTTAGTACCCCGTTGACTATTGGTTTTTAAACGGTCCGGTTTGGCGGTTCGAGTCAGCCTAAATCGGTATATAATTTTTTTTGGTCTGATTTGGTTGTTCCGATCATGTCAATTCAAGTTGGGACATATATAAAATAAGATAATCAAACAAAATATTATATAATCAAATAAGTATATAAAACATAACACAATCAACTAATTAAATATCAATTTTTGTTGTCTGTATACACTTAATCTAAAAACCCTTTCTTCTTCTTTATTTCATTATTTCTTAGTAAAGCTACTGAAAATTCTCAATCTTCAATTTTTCCTTTTCACTTTCTTAAATTTCATGGCCCATTATTTATTTCATGAGATTAAAAATTTAACGCTATATTCATATTCAATAAATTTTTCGATTTGAATCAAATCGGGCCATATTAAAAGTTATTTAAAGTTAATATATTATAAAAATTAATTAAATACAACCTAGGAAAATGGAAGTTTGTGTAAAAATAGAGAAAGTTAATAACTAATAATACTAGTCTTATAGTGGTCAATGGGAGTGGATTAGGGAGCCTACTGGATATGTTGAAATAGAGGAGTTGAGAAGTTTACTCCAAACCTGTGAAGGGGTCCTTTTATTGCCAGGAGAGGATAAGGTCTCTTGTGATTTTGATGGTGTGGGGGAATTTTCGGTTAAAGAGGTGAAAGAGAAGCTTCGAAGTAACTTGATTCCCGTCTCGGATTTCACTTTTGATTGGAATAACTTGGTGCCGAAAAAGGTTGGGTTTGTGGCTTGGCGAGCGGCTCTTGGTCGGCTCCCAACCTCCGATGCTTTGGCTAAACGAAATGTTCCGGTAAGTTCGTCTCTTTGTCCAATATGCGGGGAAGTGGAGGACTCGACTGGGCATTTTCTAGTTTCATGTAGTCTAGCCCAGACCATTTGGAGTGTAGTTGAACAATGGTGTAAGTTTCCTACCTTCCTTATGTTTAGCTTCCGGGATGTTTTGGAACTTCACAAGCATTCGTTGTTACCAAAGGAGAAAGCAAAAGTTTTCCAAGCTATTTGTTTGATCACGGCTTGGAGTTTGTGGAAAAGGAGAAACGCGTTAGTCTATTAGGGAACTCCGATACATATCACGAATTTGGTGGAGGAAATAAAAGTGATGGGGTTTCTATGGATCAAAAATAGGGGACGAAAACAGAGTCTCTTGTGGGAAGATTGGTGTGCCTTTCGGTTGTAATGGGTTGGTTGAATGGTTTGCCAAATAGTTTTTGTTTGCGCTTGTCTATGTTTGGTTTTGGTGCTCTTGGTGAATTGGCGTATGTTTCTTGGATTTGCTAGCTACTTGCTAGTGTTTTCAATTATATTTGTTGGTCGTTCAAAAAAATAGAGATGACATGTCTTTCTGACATTTACTGTGCACTATACTTACTTTTTGTGTATAAATTTAAATTCCCATTTTTAAATATCAAGCATCTTCTTCATGTTTATCCTTGCACTTACCTCCGGCATCTTTCACATGCACCAGAAAATTGCTGGCAAGTTCAAGTTTAATCTTTTCGTTTCATCTTACATTCTCACAAGTTTTACAGGGGTCGAAGTCAAAATTTTACAGGGGTCGATTGAGATTTAACACATATATAATGACAAAAAATATGTATTTCACAGGGGTCGGCCAACACCCTTACCACCATCGTAGGTCCGACCCTATATATAATTAAAAAGCCACGTTAGTTTAAAGTTTTGTCACATAAGTTTCAAACATTTAACTTTTGGCTCCTTAAATTTATTTACAAACTTTGGTACATTAAAATTTTGTCACAAAAATTTTCATGTATATGTTTTTTTGTTCCATCAACATTAGTTTCACATGTTTAATATTTGCCCCTCAACATTATTTACAGTTTTGTACATTAGTTTTTTGACCACACAAGTTTTACATATCTACTTTTTAACCTCTTAACTTTATTTATACAGATTTACATTTTAACCCCTTAACTTTTATACCCAAACTTGACAATTAAACTTTTTTCCACAAACTTTTTCCATAACAAATCAAACTACTACGGAATAATATTCTATTGTGTGCACGTCACAACATCATGTAACTTCTAAAAATGCATTGTATTTAACCTGTTTTGTCGCAACAAACATATAAAAATACATGTTATAACCTGATGCCTAAATGCATATAATAAAAAACCTTTGAGCGCTTCATTGGTTCAATATGTAAATTAAAATTCGTTGGAATGTATTTCAAATATCCACATCTAATGTGTTAAAATATTTTTAGATTCAAAAAAATAATTATAGTAACAACATTCCATTGGTCTTTTCAATATGATGTAGTGATAGAAAAGTTGAGTTCATTAGTAAAAATTCAGGTTCAATTCCTATAAATAACATTTTGAGAGGCATATGTGACTCAATGAAGGAAAACTGGAATATTTGTGATGCCCAATTCGATACTGAGGGTGTCCGGGTTTTACCATCAGTGGGCCTACATGCGGATAGGTTTTCCCTGAAACTAGAGATAACTTGGAGGCACTTTAGGGCTTTGTATGGCTGGGTTGGGCCAGCTGGCGTTGTGATCTTTTGCCATTGGGTCACCCCGTACGAAACACATAGGCAATTATATGTTTGTTGGTCGTTCAAAATATAAACATCATGTCGACATCTCATGGTGTTTGAATTTCATATTTCAAAAATACACATAATTCACCATTTTTTTGGAACGATGACTTTCGTGTGTTAGGCCATCGCGCTTCGCAAATTGGAGAGCTCGTTGTCTCACTTTGATCAGACTATGTTATCTTAACCAGACCGCTTCAGAATTTGGCGTGTGCATTCCCTCAGGAAATCATACCGCCGGCTTCCACTTGAAAATTGTTGTACCACAACAAGTGCATAACTGTTGGGACTTATATTTTAGACCGACGCATCGAATTAATCTTTGGGTGAAAAATATATTATTTTGGTCTCAACCAAGGGTGGATGGCTTGAAGACTAAGTCATGCTAGGCTAGTATAAATAGATGTTTTTATTCATTTGTCTAGTATGAGTGACTGTATTGTGTATATGTGAGATTTAGGGTTTTATCCCTTTGAAAGAGTCTCTGCCTCCAGGATGAGCTCTCCTGGTGGCGGCTGAGATATTTCTTAATTGATTGTATGTATGAATATATGTATGAGTGTTTCATCTTAATGAGAATCATTCGGCTAATATTTCATACTACCGTTTCTATCTTGTTTGTGTTTTGACTACAATTGTTCATCCTACTTTATTGTTGATTGTTAATCAAATCAGGCTCTCTCTCAATACACCTCATCCGTCCAACTAACATTATTCAAGAGTGAATACGAGTTAGATTCGATCCTAAACCTAGATCCGAGCTCCACACCGTTGATTAGTATTGACTATTATTCACGCTTCCGCACCGGGGCTCGGACATGTCAATTGGTATCAGAGCCTGGGTTACCGAATCGTTCAGACTAACCGCTGAACAGATTCATTTCGCTCTTGAATCCACCATGGACGTTAAACGATGAAGTTCGTTGAAATTATTTTTGGGGGTTTTGAAATTATTTGATGATTCGGAGAAAAGTATATGGATTGATGTTTGGGTTGATGACTCGTTTGGAGATCCAACATCAATTTCATGTTTGTTTGGTCAAAATGGTCCAGATCTGATGTAACAGTGTTATTTGGCTCGTTTTGGGGCAACACTGTTCATCTGATTATTTCTAGATCTGAAAAGGTTGATTATGATATGAAGATAGGTTTCTTTGATTTTGAGATGACTTGGATGGTGCTACAATGATTTATTTCAGATGCCAAAACTTGATTTTGGATTTGAAAAATTAGGGTTTTGTGTGCTCGTGCTGCAAAAACAGTAGATGTTTGTTGAAAAATATTGCCGATGGTACAAACTGATAAGGAGAATGTACAAGTCAAGAATGAACAGGTACTAAAGGCAATTTCATCATTGTTTGTTGCAGCAGATGCAAAGTGAACATTCGAGCAGGTTCTGCAAGGGCAAATCAGTGACTGATGACGCATAAATGAAGTTTTGATGTCTCGAGCACACTATGAAAAAAATAAGATTGGACTCGAGTATGGAAAATGACTAAGTGCTGCTTCGAGCACAGGAGGTGTTTTGCCCAAGCACATCTTTGTTTTGCTCGAGCACAGGTTATTTTGAGCACATCTTATATCGAGCACGTCAAATTCGAGCACACTTTGTGAAACCCAGAGCATATCCTTTGTCTTCTCAAGAAAACTATCTTTAAGTCTCGAGCACACTTTGTTATTTATTTGAGCAGACTCTTTTTCGAGCATACTTTGTTTTGTCTTGAACAATTATGCTTGTGAAGAGAAAACTCAAGTTTGTGTCGAGCACACCCTTGCTCCCGAGCACACTTTTGCTCCCGAGCATGTTTGGTGGAAAATGAAAAAACACTTTTGTTTCCGAGCACTAAGTAATCCGAGCACACTTGTACTTCCGAGCACACTTTGTGCTAGTTGAAAATTGAAAAATCACAAGTGTTTTGATTTCCGGGTACACTTTGTGCTAGGAATGTGCTTCCGGGTACACTTTGTGCTAGTGCTAAAATTGAAAAAAAAATCACAAGTACTCCCGAGCACACTTTTGCTCCCGAGCACACTCTGTGCTCGGTGAAAAATTGAAAAATCACAAGTGTTTTGATTTTCGAGTACACTTTGCTTCCGAGCACACTTTGCTTTCCGAGTACACTTTGCTTTCCGAGTACACTTTGCTTCCGAGTACACTTTGTGCTTGGAAATTGAATCAGAGTATGCTTTGTGCTTGGAAATGAAACCAAGCATACTTTGTGCTAGGAAAGTGCTCCCAAGCACATTGTGTGCTAGGAAACAGAGTTTGTGAAACATTTCAAAGTTTTGAAGAAACTTTTGAGATTTTTGGTGCCGTTGACCGTTTGACCAAGCTGTTCTCTACGGAAGATATATACCAGGGGTATTTTGGTAATTTTTCTCCAATCATCAACAAGCTTATGGAATTCAAACCTCATCCAATTTCAAGACTTCATCAAAAGCTTTACAAGAACAAGTGTTGACCAAGCTTAAGGATTTAATCACTTTTAGTGTCAACCAACTTTTGAATATGTTCATTTGAGATTTTTACAATCTTGATGAGGATGATCAAGATTGTTTCACCCACACTTGATTTGAAGACACATTTATTAAAGACAATTGCAACGAAATTGGGGGAGTAAAAATCTTTGAATTTCATTGCAAATGGCATGCTTCAAATCAAGTAAAAGACTCAAGTTAAGGAAAAGTTGATCAAGATCAATAATCCAAGGTTTTTCAAAGACGTTTCATCATTTGTAAGTTTTCAGATTTCCTAGTACGGATGAGAAGATGGAGTCATCACGAGCAACAATGTTGAAAGGATGATCAGTAGAGTCTAACCTCCTATGAAATAGTCACTTGAACAGTCAAGAACGGGTTATGGTTGACTTGAATGCTATCATAATTCAGGGAATGGTTTGAAGATGATTTACATGGGAAGAAACGGTTTTTGAAGAATTGAAGATTATTTGATGATCACAATGAGTTTATTTTTGTTTTTGTGATAACCTTGTTACTTGAAGTTGATCTTTGAAGTTCAACGCCTCGTTCATATGCCCATACAACTATATCCAAAAGTGATATAAGAGTGATGATTCGAAATGAACAATGGGAGAAGCTTAACGTGAGAGGGAGAATTTCAATGAAAGACAACGAGTTATGAGGTGATCATGGAAGAAATTCGATGGCATCGGTCTAAGGGGGAGATTGTTGGGACTTATATTTTAGACCGACGCATCGAATTAATCTTTGGGTGAAAAATATATTATTTTGGTCTCAACCAAGGGTGGATGGCTTGAAGACCAAGTCATGCTAGGCTAGTATAAATAGATGTTTTTATTCATTTGTCTAGTATGAGTGACTGTATTGTGTATATGTGAGATTTAGGGTTTTATCCCTTTGAGAGAGTCTCTGCCTCCAGGATGAGCTCTCCTGGTGGCGGCTGAGATATTTCTTAATTGATTGTATGTATGAATGTATGTATGAGTGTTTCATCTTAATGAGAATCATTCGGCTAATATTTCATACTACCGTTTCTATCTTGTTTGTGTTTTGATTACAATTGTTCATCCTACTTTATTGTTGATTGTTAATCAAATCAGGCTCTCTCTCAATACACCTCATCCGTCCAACTAACATTATTCAAGAGTGAATACGAGTTAGATTCGATCCTAACCCTAGATCCGAGCTCCACACCGTTGATTAGTATTGACTATTATTCACGCTTCCGCACCGGGGCTCGGACATGTCAATAACTCACTGGCGTAACACACGGTGGGAAGAAAACCCGGGTAGACACGAGATTCGAACTGACAACTTCGCAAGGCTTAGCTCAAATCCATCATTGTCATAATCCACCAAAAATGATACAAGTGGATATCGATCTTGAGTCTTCACTGAAAAACTCAAGCCTCCTACCACTAAGCCACAAGTGGTGATTACACGATAATAATAATAATAATAATAATAATAATAATAATTTTCAATTTCAAAAATACACAGAATTAGAATTAAATGGAATTTGAATTTCTTGATGTGTTTTTTACTTTGGTTCACAAAATTTGTTGAAACTGAATTTAAATTAAAATATTAATTTGTCGGATTAGCAAATGAAAATTTTAACTTGACAGGCCCAACACTGATGCATTTGGACACCGATATACGATCTTATAAGCGTCGGTGCCGATACAAGTCCGTTGTTGGTTCACGTTTAATTAGGTTGTGTTGATTCCTTGTCACGGAAAAGAAAAATGGCATGGTCTCTCAATTTCTACAAAGTTAGAGTTTTAGAATTTGAAGAAACACGGATCTACTCCCTTTAACGGGTCTTAGATCTGATGAGTCCACAGGGTATGATACGGATAACAACCAATACGATATAAGCCCAACTTCCCGAAGTCTAGTGACGTAAACCTGCAAAACCAACACCGTGAGCTCGTTACGGGAAGGACAAGAGGGGGTTCTTCCCGTAATCACCCTCCGGCGTAAGAATAAGTACAATTCTGATGAAGATAAAGTACTTAAGTATATAGAGAGTACAGTGGGAGTGCATGAATACCTCATGAAGATTGAGAGGGTATTTATAGCCGAATGATGTGGGAAGGTGATTGGGCCAACTGTCCTTTTCAGAAGATGCTCTCGTAACCACCAGGAAACGTGTCCTCAAATGATTGGTTCAGCTATACATCGCATGTGCATGTATAACAACCTGGACACACGTCCTTATGTGATAGGATGATAAATAACCATGGCCATGTGCACGGTTATTACGGCCTTGCCAGATGTCCTTTATTCATTGGCCGAGAGATCACGTATTGCCCAAGAAAACATATTGGTAAATCTTCTAGAAAGTAATTAGTTAATTACAGCTGTCCTGAGGCATTACCTCCTGGTCATTTAGGCGGACGGTTACTTTGTCCCGCGGATGACTTCTGAGGGTGCCAGGATGCTTCCGCATAAGTCGTACGGGTGTTCCCTCCTTAGACGGTTATGCGGGTGATTCATATGTTCCGTAGGTGTCTTACGAGGAAGAATCCTCTGACCCGCGGGAGGTTCTTAAGGGTATTTGGGTATTTTTGGTACCCTACCTCTATAAGTCCCCCAGTCCAGTGTTTCTTCCGCATGAAGCATTTTTATGCGGGTGAAATTTTGGACTTAAGGATGTTTTTGGGGATTTTTCTGAAATTCGCAAGTTTTGGTGAAGATATTTTGTAATGGATAACCATACTGATAGTACGATGTGACAGCTTGCAGGTGCGTGTGTCAGGGAATGCGACGTTTATGCCGGCTGTCATTGTACCTGAATGTTCACCTTTTTGCTTTTTCGAATTTCCCGCGTGACGTGGCATCTGTCGATTAGATCCCAATGTTCTCTCTCCACTGTTCATATCCCATCGCATTAATTGCGATGGGTATAAATAGTGGAGGTTGCCTTCTTTTGGAAGTTTTATCGCCTTTGATTTCCAAATATTGTCTTTCTTTTTCTTCCTTAAGCTCCGATTAACCATTCAACTTTTTCTCACAATTGCTCGTTGTTCTTTACTTCTTGCTAAAGTGATGGCTAATCGGTCTTTAACTCCAAATATTGACAAAGTGGAGGTCAACTGGGACCGATATGAGTATGAGGATTTGATTCGTACCTACGGTATTCCACCGGAATGGGGACCAGAGTTTCTCGCTGCCGGATCCATTGCCTGTCTGCCGCCACTTGGCAAGATGGCTGTATATGCTGACTATTTTACTTACCGGATGATCAACCCCGTTTTTTACTTACGAGATGTCGCCTCGGCTTGATCGATTTCCCGTTTTTTACCGGATGATCAACCGAGGTGGGTGGTTCAAGTGCCAGCCGATAGCCGATAGGATTATTAGCCACGTTACCGAAAGTGGTTCCAAGAATTGGCACGGTAAGTTCTTCTGGATCTCCGAGGATGTCGTGCCGGAGATAATGGTTCATCGTACGGCGAACGAGGCACTCCCAGAGATTATCATAGCTTCTCATGAGGGTCGGGAGTGGTTCCGCGTCCTAGTTTCGGAACCAACCCCTATGCGGGCATTGCCCGAGGAAGCCCTTGTATGGGCGGGTATGAGCCGTTTGTGGCCATCTTCATTCTTGGAGCCTGTTTTCATCGGTTTAGACGATCTTAAGTTGCCCTCTTTCTTTTTCTTTTATTTGAAACTTTATGATTGATTCTTTACGTTTTCTCTTTCAGGTCCAAGATCTATGCTAAACGCTCTTTTTGAGGACAGGGGTTGTACAAGGAAGAGTATTCGCGACGCGAAAGATAAACCCGCTCTTGAGAAGACTAAGAGCCACTTCCTTTTTCCTGTTAAGGTGTGTGCCGAACCCGTAGTTTCGGACGCTACCTTTCAATCAGGTGCTTATGTTTTAAACCCTCCTCTGCTTAATGCCCTTACTTCTGATGGGGTAATCGTCGTTCTATCGTCGAGTGACGATTCTGCAACCCAAGAAGAGGGGAGCTCTGATGATGCTTCTAAATTTTCATCTGTCTCGCATCTATTGGCAGAATTGGAGCGAAAGAGGACCCTTCGGTCCTCTCAGGCAAGTGATGCAGGCTCAAGTTCTGTGGATGCCGGAGAAGAACCAGTAATAAAGAAACGGCGGACCCATCGCCCTAAGAAGCAAGGTGCCAGTCTTGCTGAACGCATGAAGACGATGGCTGGTAAGTATTATCATTTTGTATTTCATTATTTTGACCGATACTCTGATGTTGTTTTACTTGTGCAGATCCGTCGATGGTTGTTGGTGGGGGTGTTATATCAGACAAGCTACCATCGCCAACACCTGAGTCTGAGAAGCAGCCATCTCCTCCTCCGGGGAAGGAGAAGGAAGACAGGCCTCCTACCCCTCTTGCTGAGACAAATGTAGAGAGTCCGAATCTCTAATCGGAGGTTAATGACTCCTTGGATTACCTCTTTGAGACTGGAGAAGCTACTGGTTTCCAAGAGAATGATCCCGTTGTGAACGAGGAAGGCTTCAGAACCCAGGAATCCCCTCCTCGTCCTCCTCCACAATTTTCTTTCACTTCTTCACCTCTACCCATGGGTGAGGGGGGAAGTTTTCGATTTGGGCGATCATTTCAAGACGCCGGGGGGGGGGGGGGGGGACACAAAGTGCTCTTGAACAATCTTCCTCTGTCCCTGTTCGCCTTCATGCATCAAGCTCTGACTATTACGGAGAGGCGAATTCAGGGGAGGACTACCACCTGTTTGTTCCTAACTGGGATATTGTTAACGGGTCTCTTTTTACTGACCCGGACGTTTGTATGTCGTTCATTAACCAGTGTGTGCCACCTGGGGAACGAATTCACTAGCGTAGGCGTTCTCGTCATGACGTTCATGTGGATTATTCCTCATCCTTGGCCAATACTTTAGCTTGTGGACAGGAAATACTACGTGAATGGCGAACTATGGGTGGGAAGCTGGGAGAGATGAGACGGGCTGCTGAAGATGCTAAAAAAGAAGTTGAGGAGCATCGTGCAGTGGCTAATACAGCAAAGTGGAAATTATCCGATGCAGAAATTGCCCTTAAGAATGAAAAAGACCGGCATTCCACTGCTGCTCGTCAATGGAAGGAAGTCTGTGAGAGGCAAAATTCCCTTCTTGACGCTGCCCGCGGCGATGCTCATCGGAAAAAAGAAGACCTAGCCAAAGCACTTGAGGCTAATTCAGCTCTGGAAAACCAAGTGACCCGCCAAGGTACCAAAATTCAAGAACTTGAAGTAGAGTTAAAGCTACAGAAGGAGCAGGTTGAGCTTAAGGATAAAGGAGCTGCCGAAATACAAGCTGATAATGACTTGCTTTTGCAAGCACGTGAAGAAGCGGAAGCCCGTGCAACTAAAGCTTTAAATGACAAGAAAAAGATAGCTGACGGGTTCCGGGAACTTCAGGAAAGGGCGGAACGTGCTGAGCAAGACCGTCGATGGTTGTTGGGTAAAGGAATTGACTCTGTAGGTTTCCTTTACATATTTTTCATCGCCCATTGTAATGTTGTTGATGCTAATGAATCACTTTTCCTTTGTCAGGTCATTTGACACATTAAAGGGAGTCCTAAGCTAACTGACAGGCCTTCCTGCTAACTGCCTCTTCCCAGGTTGGCCGCGTGACATGCTTTAATGAAGGGATGATGTATGCTCAGACCAGTCGCTCCTTTGAGGACCATCCGCTTCATGGTCTTGACGTCAAGCAGGAATACGATATGCGGATTAAAGAATACGACGACTTGGTATTTCCTTTGCAGGGTATGTTTCCAGAGTTTGCCACAGCCAACGATGGTGTGCAACAATTGATGAACTATCTGGATGACGAGTCAGAGGATACCCCGCCTACCCCTCTTGAGGACACTCCATCAAAACCTCCGGAAGATGTATCAGCTCCTAATCCTTAGGATAGACTTAATCTTTAAGATTTGTAACTTCTTTTCATATTTTGTAACCATCTTTTGACTATGAATGAAAAGGAACTTTTTGTCTTGTGAATATTATATTGTGTGTAAGATAATATCTTTTGTGAGATATTTTTGAGTTACCAACGATTTGAACTTTTGCAAATGGAATGGTTATGATGACGTGGCGGAAAGAGAAATATCGTGGGACAACTGACATGACGTGTACAACGCCCTTTGACAGCATGTTCTCACTTTTTCGTCTTTCCCGCCTGACATGTCAATCATCTACTGGTCCTCTTTCTCTCTCTCTTCTGGCAGTCAGTCGGTCGCATTAATTGCGATGTGTATAAATAGATCAAGCCTGCTTTCCGTTCATTCTTATCTTCCACTGATTTTTATTCTTTCCTTCTCAATAGCAAATTTGAGATTTCCTACTTCGATCTTCTAATTTTCAGATCTAGGTTTGACAAATCTGTAGTATAATTCCTCTTATTCAGATGGCTGGTGAAAAGAAGAGCGCTCCTGCTATTCATGAGGTTGTTGTTAGCCTCAAGGAGAAAGATTATAATGACGTTGTAAATATATACGGTCTGGCACCGGAATGGGAGCCAAAATGTCCTGCCGAAGGTTCTATCGCTACTGACCCTCCGGCTAATAAAATGGCCGTATACACAGAACACTTTATCTCAGGAAACCTTAGGTTTCCTGTAATGAAGTTCGTCCAGTCGATTTTGACGACATATGGGGTTCACCTTTCACAAATCCACCCTTTTGGGATGTTGAGGGTTCGACACTTCGAATTCTGCTGTCAGGCTAGGGATCTTGAACCGTCCGTCAGCATGTTCGTTGTCTTTTACAAGATGACCTATCGAGACGGGTGGTATAGTTGGGCCACAACCGGAAAGGCGGTTATTGGCACTGAAGGGATCCGCAACCTCTATGGCTGGAAACTGAAATTCTTCTGGATCCGGGAAGATGTCGTCCATTTTACGATGACCCGCCGAAAATCAGCCGATGGGATGCCAACAATTACCACTACCACAGCGGTGAACGCGACTTGGTACAAAACGTTGACCAGTACTCCAACTCCCATGTGCTCGATTCATGAGGGCGCGATGGTGAGTGCGAGGATGAGTCGTTTGTGGCCTTTTTCGGGATTGGAACCATACTTTGAGAAGCCCGACAAGAGTAAGGTTAATATTTCTTTTCTGAAATTCTTCTTTGATCCTGACTTCTGTTTTCTCGTATACAGGTGATGGTTCCGTTTTTAGCACGCTTTTGGACCGCGAGGAGGGTCTCATGGTGCGTCGTCCTATTGATCCAAAGGACGAGCCCATACTTGAGTGTCCCCGCCATAATTTTTTGTTCCCCGCCACGCTTCGCTCGGAACCCGTAGTTTCTGAGGCGATGTATGCGAAAGGTGAGGAACTTTATTTGAAAGGTGAGGGTATTCTTCAACCCCGACCAATTACTACTGCTACCTCCAGTGGGGTGATAGTACTTCTTTCGTCTAGCGAGAAGTCGTCACTCTGCGAGTGAGGATTAACAGTTGATTCTACTAAAACCCTGCGTTCTATTGTAGGTCTGACCCGCAAGCAAGACTCAAAGGCAACCACCAGCCAGGTGGGGAATGATGAAGGTGCTGACGCCACTGCCGAGGGTGATCATCAGATCGCTGATGATGTTAACGTCGAGGGAGAGCCTCAAGCTGTTGGCGCGGGTGTTTCCAAGGTAGATGGTAAACGTAAAGTTCAACCTACCAAGGTCGCTCCGTTTAAAAAGCAGAAAACGGTGAATTTGGAAGCCCGCCTTCATCAGCTTGCTTCCAAAGATATTTCTTTAGGTAAGCTTAACACTTTTCAAACTTGACAACTTTATTATATCAAACATGTTTTTGATGGACGATTGTCATCTTACAGTAGCCCTAAAAGATTTTTCTGAAAGACGTTTTAGGTCTAAAGAGTTCAACTCTGCCTCCTACTCCACCATCATCACCACTCAACACCGCCAGTGACCCAATTGTTGTAACAGATACCTCTCCTCTTAAAGAGAAGGAAATTGGTAACTCCGAAGACCCCGTTATGTCATCCTCCTTCAAGTCCCATCATTTCAGAGATCAAGGAGGGGTTAGTGTGTTTTCCTACGGGCGTCAAGCATCTCCATCTCCTCGTGAGGAAGAGGCTGCAGTACATCATCCGCGCTGGTCTTTACGCTAAAACTCAACGCTTAGCGACGCAGATGTATGTTTTGAGTATTTGCGGAAAAGCCTTCTTCCTGCAGAGAGAGAACGCCAACGCAACCGCATTCACCAAGAGTTGCTGAACACTCATTATTACTGTATGGCGAATGCTGTTTCCACCAGCCAGGAGATATGCCGAGACTGGTTGAGTATGAATGAGGCGTGGGATGACCTTGAAGCTAAGGTGGTTGAGGCTAAGAAAGAATCCCTCGGGGCTATGGATGAGGCCAAGGAGATCCGTCATGCTCTAGAAGCAGAGAAGGCTAATCGGTCTGCCGCTGAGGAAGCCAAAACTGTTCTCCAGCAGCAGCTGGATGAACGTGATGAATTGATAAAGACTTTGAAGGCTGAATCAGCGGCCAAAGACGAACACCTTACCAACACTGCCACCAAGAACTGAGAACAGGCCCTGGAATGTGCTGGCCATAAGATGGAGCTCGTTCGAGCTGAAGCGGATAAAAAAAGGTTACTGGCGAAAGGAGTTCCCCAGGTAATTGTGCTTCTATGTATTCTTATGATCATTTGTGAAACTTTTGCTTATGTCTATATTTTACCAGGTTACTAGCCATATACGGGCAGGCGATGAACTTGGGAACTGTGTCGCCGTACTCTTAAACGCATCTTCCCAATCCGGTCGTCAAACAAGATTTCAGAAGGTTTCAGATTTGTTGAAAAGGGTAAACTTCGGGAGGAGTTTGTTTTGCACGGCCAAGATACTGCCAATATTCTTATTGAGAAAACCAAAACTTTTGACAACTTGAAGTTTTCTATTGAAGGGCAGATAACTGAGCTTGTAGATAAAGAAGATGGCATAGACCAGTTGAAAGCCCTTCTTGAGGCTAAAGAGGAAGATGAAGAATCGTAAGACGGTGCGGAAGACGAAAACACGGAAGGTGAGGATGTGGCATCATAGATATAGATTTATCTTCTCTGTAATCATAATCTTTTTCTGTAATCCCTTTTGATAAATAATAAGTTTGTGTTGTCCGGTACACTTTGTCTTATGCTTTATAATATAAGTGTTTGTAGGATCTTTTTGTTTGTCAATAAATGATTACATACGAATGGAAACACATATTACATGATACTAATTTTTTTTTCATAAATTGGGCATAAGCCGGATAAAATTACAAGAGATAACGTTGCATATTTTTGGCTAGTCTATATAGGCACGCAGGCCAAAAATGAAAAATAACTGCCATTGCTATATGTAACATTTCTTTAACTGTGCCACATTCCAAGTTCTAGGGATCTCCGTCCCATCCAACTTCTGTAACTTGTAATCACCTTTGGATAAAACTTTTCTTTATCTTATAAGGGCCTTCCCAAGTTGGGGCCAACTTGCCCGGTGGTTCCTGGCCAGAAGCCTCATTGTTGCGAAAGACAACGTCTCCAGTATCAATTCACATTTTTGGACCCGCGAGTTATAATATTTCTGCAGTTGGCGTTTTTAATTGTGCTCGCGGATCGACGCCAGTTCCCTCCGTTCTTCCAGGAGGTCAAGATTCATCCGGAGTTAGTTATTATTATCATCAATCAACAAAACCCTTGCTGATGGAATCCCGATTTCGGCTGGGATCATGGCCTCAGTGCCGTAGGTTAGACTAGCGGGCGTCTCAGAGTTACTAGAATTCTTTTGGGTGAGTAAGGCCCAAAGTACATGAGGCAATTCGTCAACCCAACCCATCCGTTTAGTTCCTAACCTCGCTTTGATCCCTTCCTTGATTGTTCGGTTGGTCCGTTCAACCTGACCGTTTGCTTGTTGGTGGGCTACAAATGTAAAGTTTTGAATAACTTGAAGTTCTTTCAACCATTCTTGTAGTCCACTGTCCGCAAACTGGGTCCCATTTTCACTTACCAGTTCCTGCGGAAGACCAAACCGGAAAATGATGAATTCCCATAGGAATTTCTTAATGCTCGATGCCGTGATCGATGCAACTGGTTTAGCTTCCACCCATTTGGTGAAGTAATCAATGGCCACTATCAAAAATTTGACTCGTCCAGGGGCTTCTGGGAATGGTCCCATAATGTCGATGGCCCATTTTTGAAACGGCCATGCGGATGTCACCGGTATCAATTCGTTCTTTGGGCGCAAGGTATTGGGAGCATGACGTTGACAAGAATCACATTTCCTGATTTCTTGCACAGCGTCTAAATGCATCCCAGACCAGTAATAGCCAACGTTCATGAGTTTTGCCACGGTCATCCTAGGACCCGCGTGTAAGCCAGAAATGCCTTCGTGGACTTCTTGTATTATGTAGTTCGCGTGTTCGGCGTCCTCACAGCGCAATAACGGTCCCAAAAACGACCTCCGGTACAAAATACAATCATTTATTTGGTAATTCAAGGCCTTGTGCTTGATTTTTTGAGCCGCGGCCTTTTCGGCTAGCAGAATTCCTGACGACAGATAAGTTATAATTGGTGTCATCCAAGATTCTCTGCCAGTCTGAATTACCAGAACTTGATTTTGCGGAACGGACGGGTGTTCAAGGACTTCAACACGAATATATTTAGCAAAGTGTTCAAAATTTGTTAAAGCCAACTTGCTAAGGGCATCCGCTGACTTGTTCTCGCTCCTTTTGATGTGAATAATGTTGAAAGAGGAAAATTGGCGAATTAAATCCTTTGTTTGGGACAGATATGAAGCCATGACATCATTTCTTGCTTCGTAAGTTCCTTAATCTGTCCCGCAATCAGCATAGAATCCACCTGTGCTTCCAAATGTTTCACCCCAAGCTTCTTGGCTATCCACAGGCCTTCAAGAAAAGCTTCATATTCCGCCTCGTTGTTAGTACTTTTGAAGTCTAACTTAATGGCGTATGTGAATTCGTGGCCTTCGATATTGACTAGTCTGAGGCCTACGCCAGATCCCTCACTGCTTGAAGCCCCGTCCGCAAAAAGTGACCAAATTTGTCCTTGTTCAGGAGGTGCTTGTGGTTGCTGCTCAATCAAACATTCTTTTTCTTTGTGTTGCGGAAGCTCAGTGACGAAGTCTGCCAACACCTGTCTTTTAATTGCTAGTCTGGGTTTATATTCTACTGCATGTTCACCCAGCTCGTTGGCCCACTTCGCCAGTCGCCCAGACAATTCTGGTTTACTCAGAACGCTTTTGAGTTTATATCCAGTTCACACATTGATGGGATGCCCCTAAAAGTACATGCGGAGACGTCGGACGGCATAGACCAGTGCTAAAACAAGTTTTTCCAGAATTGAATATCTGGTCTCATGGTCTGACAATGTCCTACTGACGTAATAGATCGGCGTTTGGACATTCTTTCTATCCGTCAATAATACAGCCCTGATGACAGTATCAGATGCTGATAAGTATAGCGTCAAAGTTTATCCCGCATAGGGTGCTGTCAACGTAGGTAACTCCATTAGGCATTTTTTGACCTCTAGGAATGCTTTCTCAGCTTCGCGGCCCATTTGAAGTGTGCCTTCTTGAGGCAATTTCTCAATGTTGAGACGAACGTATAAGATTTGGCTGCATGATTTTCTAAAAAACGATTCAGGGCAACCAATCGACCGTTAAGCGTCTGAACCTTTTTGAGGGAAGAAGGAGAAGGCATGCGGGCTACTGCTTGGATTTTATCTGGATTGGCCTTGAAACCCGCACCAATGACAATTACTCCAAGAAATTTTCCTTCTTCCATCCCGAAGGAATATTAGGCTGGATTCAGCTTCATGTTGATACCCCTTAAGGTTTCGAATGTCTCTTCGATATCTCTCAACATATGATCTTCTTCGATGCTTTTTATTGCCAAGTCATCCATGTAGACTTCCAGGTTTCGACCAATCTGGTTCTTGAATGCTTGATCCATTAGCCGCTGATATGTGGCACCCACGTTCTTCAATCCAAAGGGCATCATTTTATAGAAAAATGTCCCTTGGTCTGTACAAAACGCTGTTTTATCCTCATCACTCGCCGCCATGCGGATTTGGTGATAGCCTTTATAGGCATCGAGGAAGCATTTAAACTTGAACGGGGCCACTTCGTCTACTATGAGATCAATTTTCGGCAACAGATAACAGTCTTTCGGACACGTCTTGTTCAAATCTTTGAAGTTTATACACATCCGCCACGTTCCGTTACTCTTTGGATCAATGACCGGATTAGCCACCCATGTCTGATATTTGATTTCCCGAATAATTCCGGCATGAAGCAAATCTTGTACTTGATCATTCATGGCTTTCGTTTGTTCTGGGCCCATATTTCGCTATTTCTGGACAATTGGTGTAAACATCAGGTTTACCCTTAATTTGTGTTCCGCAATGCTCCGTGGACACTAGTCATGTCTGCGGGTTGCCAGGCGAAGATGTCCATATTTTTGGTTAATAACTGCTTTAAGAAAGTCCTCACTATTTCTGAAATAGCGGGTCTGATTATGACTGTCTGATCAGGGAATTTTTTTGTTCAAAACCCATTTTTCTAGTTCAGTCCTCTGAGTTTGTTTTGGAACTTTTCTAGGCTTTGAACTTTCAGTTGCGAAGCAGTGTCGATTGACATGAATTATTGCCACGCCGGTGCGGGTTGGAACTCATACCGTGCCGTGAGCTATGGATGGGTGCGCATTAAAGTCACCAATTGCTTCCCGTCCTAGGATGATGTCATGTTTGGAAGTTGCGGGTAGGACCAAAAACTCAACTTCCTCGGTTCTTGAATGAATCCCATCACTAAGAGTGACCGGGAAGTGTTTTTGACAATGGAGTCCAATTGTTGGAGGACCGTGCTAAAAAAATTTGCTTGTTCTCATTACCAATCAGAGATCTTGTGTCAAATGATTTTGATACCTCCGCGTTCGGCTAAAGTCTAGACCAAATTGTCCCCTTTGCCTGTTTATTAGGCCGTGGTGTTTGGAATTCTACTTTCAACTTCTTCTTTGAATTGTTATACCCCAAGGTTTTCTCAGCTCTGGCATACAACTTTGCCGCGGTCATGATATCATCCCATTCTTGTGGCATCCCATCTCTGCCAGTTAGTGTGCGGATCAACGGATCACATCTAACATTCTTGCGGAAGGCACCGCAAAGGCATGTCTTTTCTGATTCCACCGATGTTCAGACTTTCATCATTGAATCGGGTAATGAAATCTTCCACAGATTCGTTATCTCCGCGAATAACGTCCAAAATTTCCGACTGATCACGAGTGTGTTTCTTTTGCTGGCTAAACTGTTGGGAAAATTTTTTCACCAGGTCATCCCAGCTGGAAATTTGACCATCTGGTAATTTTTCAAACCATTCACGTGCTGCCCCTGTTAGTGTCAATGCAAACATGTGACACCAATAGGGAAGCGTCCATATGCTAACACCACCTACCGTCACAAAGTTTTGGAGATGATATCTTGGATTAGTCATTCCATTATATTAACCCACCGATGTAGGTATTTTAGCATTGACTGGAAAGTTGCTGTTGCGATGCGTGCTATAAACTTCGATTTTTCAGCAAAGGATGCTGGGCGATACGGTTTAGTGAAATCCTCTTCCGCATCGCTATGATATTGAGTATGACGGACCACGTCCTACGGGCGACTGATCCCTTCCCGTGAACTCAGCCTGCTGTCACCAGTGTAGAAATTGAAGTCTCCTGGGTGATATGTTGAATCGTAACTATCGAGCTCATCTACGTAAGACGGCATCTGCATGTCCACACGAGGACGGGGACGCAACCTCCGTACTTCGCAAAATTCATGTTCCATTTATTGACTATAACAGATTTGACTTCCTCTCACCGTTGGTGGAGGGGAAAGAGATCTCCTGGGCGATTCATCATAAGTCAGAGTGCGGGCATGGAAACATTGGTTGCGCACTCTAAGCTCGTATTCGGCTGTCACATTCTCTTGTTGGATACGGAGCCACTCCTCTGGAGACCGTGGTCCCCTAGATCTGGAATTATGTCGATCAGTTCTTGCCAGATCAGAATCGCCAGAATCATCTTCCAAACCCAATTTTGACTGAGTCCGGCGAGTTTCTCTCATAATTCGCCCGAGGTCACCCAAATTGGAACCCTCTGGTGCTGTGACACATCCCAAATCAGTAGGAGTTGGTCCAACTGGTACTATAGTACGCTCGAGGGTATGACCTCCAGGTGTTATATCAGCAGTACGTGAACCCGGAGCCGTGACACTTGCAAAAAAACTTGAAGAAAAACCTTCAGGTGCTTCTGTATTAGTAACACGTGAAGCAGGTGAAGGGGTTCCTGGCTCATATCGTACAACGAAAAGGAACAAAAATTTATTGCTGTTCTAACAAAAGAACGGATGGAGTCAATGAAGAAACACAGACTACCCCCCTAACGGGTCTTAGATCCGATGAGTCCACAGGGTAGGATACGGATAAAAACCAATACGGTATAAGCCCAACTTCCCGAAGTCCAGTGACGTAAACCTGCAAAACCAACACCGTGAGCTCGTTACGGGAAGGACAAGAGGGGGGGGGTCTTCCCGTAACCACCCTCCGGCGTGAGAATAAGTACAATTGTGATGAAGATAAAGTACTTAAGTATATAGAGAGTACAGTGGGAGTGCATGAATACCTCATGAAGATTGAGAGGGTATTTATAGCCGAAGGATGTGGGAAGGTGATTGGGCCAGCTGTCCTTTTCAGAAGATGCTCTCGTAACCACCTGGATACGTGTCCTCAAATGATAGGTTCAGCTATACGTCGCATGTGCATGTATAACAACGTGGACACGCGTCCTTCTGAGATAGGATGATAAATAACCCTGGCCATGTGCATGGTTGTAACGGCCTTGCCATGTGTCCTTTATTCATTCGCCGAGAGATCACGTATTGCCCAAGAAAGCATCTTGGTAAATCTTCTAGAAAGTAATTAGTTAATTACAGCTGTCCTGAGGCATTACATCCTGGTCATTTAGGCGGATGAATACTTTGTCCTGCGGATGACTTCTGAGGGTGCCAGGATGCTTTCGCATAAGTCGTACGGGTGTTCCCTCCTTAGACGGTTATGCAGGTGATTCATATGTTCTGCGGGTGTCTTACGAGGAAGAATCCTCTGACCCACGAGAGGTTCTTAAGGGTATTTGGGTCTTTTTGGTACCCTACCTCTATAGAATTAGTTGTAAATAGGTGCCATATATTTTTAATAATGAAAAAATTAACCAAGTAAAAAATACTAGGGAACTTGAATAAGGATTGTTTATTAACTAGCCCACCTACAAAACGACTTTTCAAACTAAAAACTCAATTGACGAGCATATTGGCTCATTTACAACTGAATTCCTAGAAAAAAAAAGAAAAAGGAACATGAAAGCGTGCGACTTTTCTCTTACGCGCCAAGGACTCAGCCCAAACCAGTTTTGGTGCCATGTTGGTAGATGAAGAAACACGGATCTAATCCCTAAGGAATTAGATCAATGAGTCCACGAGATTCGGAATTACCAAAGTAACGATACAAGCCCAATCTCCCAAGTCAAATAACCAAAACCCGAAAAACAACCACCGTGAGCTCGTTACGGGAGGGACAAGAGGGGGGCCTTCCCGTAACCATCATCCGATATGAGAATAAGTACTGATCTTAGGGAGAGAAAAGTATAAAGTATTGAGAGTAAGAGTGAAGTGTGAATGAATACCTCATGGAGATGACAAAGGTATTTATAGCCGAAGGGTTTAGGGAATATTATTGGTCTAGCTGTCCTTTTCTACAAGATGCCTTTGTAACAACCTGGACACGTGTCCGCATGTGACTGGGAGAGATTAGTTGCCATGTGTACGGTTATAACAAACTCGCCACCTGCCCTTTCTTCATTGGTCGTTACCTCACATGCTTCCTAAGGAAAGATCCTGATAAATCTTCTAGAAGGAAGTTAGTTAACTACAGTTGCACCCTCTGACGTCACCCTCTGGTCACCTTCGCGGGTGGGAATAATACCCTGCGGATGACTTCTGAGGACGTCTGGATTACCCCGCAGATAGTCTCTGAATCTTATTACTATTCTTCCTCTAACTTGAGTTATGCGGGTGATTAATATGTTCCGTGAGTGATCTTTGAGGGAGTCCTCTTCCACCCGCGGGTAATCTCTAAGGAATTTGGGTCCTTTTGCTACCCTACCTCTATATGTCCCCCGGTCCATTGTTTCTTCCGCGTGATGTTTTATGCCGGTGAAATTTTGGACTTGAGATATTTTTTGAGGATTTTTCGATTTTTTTGTGTTTGGTGGAGATAGTTTGTGTTTGTGAGGATAAACATGAAAAAGGACGATGTGACAGCTTGCAGGAGCCGCATAGTTGACGTGAAGTCTATGTTGGCTGTCAACTGTACTCTACTGTACACCTTTTTTTCGCTTTTTTGGTTTTCCCGCGTGACGTGGCGTAACTTTAGTGGACCTTGTCTTTCTCTCTCCACTGTCAAAACTTCCATCGTATTAATTACGATGGGTATAAATAAGGAGGCTACCCTCCTTTGAGTCCTTTACCGTCTTCAATCGTTCGTCTTCTTCTTTGTTTTCTCTCTATTATCTTTTCGAATTTCCACGATTGGTCACTGTTTTCCTTTCTTTTCTGATTCGATGGCCGGCGATAAGAAAGCTTCGTCCTCACCTTCTATCGAGATGGTTGAGATAAAATGAAAGCAATCTGAGTTTGAAAAACTTGTTACCACCTATGGGGTAGCACCGAAGTGGGAACAGGAGTTACCGGCTGTCGGTTCTACCGCCGACAAGCCTCCGTCCGGCAAAATGGCCGTTTACGCTGAATGTTTTTCGTTGGGGAATCTTCGGTTTCCGATAACCAAGTTCCTAGGAAACGTTCTGACCGGCCATGGGATACACCTGTTACAGGTTCACCCCTTCGACTTAATGCTAATTCGCCACTTCGAATTCATTTGTAGGGCGAACAACATTGTGCCCAAAGTTGTTTAGTTCTCTGTTTCTTACAAGATGCATGATCGTGACGGGTGGTTTAATTGTGCCACTGTGGCCAAGAGGGTTATAGGCATTGAACCTCCGCACAGTGCTTATGATTGGTGGACGAAATTCATCTGGATGGGGGAGGATGTCATCCTAATGTGCATAAAATTATACATCTTTTTAAAATCAAATAACCTTTAAAAACTGCAACTTCTATCAAATAATATAGCTCAGAAGGGTACTTATCATATTAAAATGCAATTTCAGGTAAAACCAAGCCTTAAACGAAGAAACAAGTTAAAAGACGAAGAAAAACGAAAGAAAACTCAAGAAAACACTCAAGCACGGGGCCATGCCTCAAGGACCACGCCCCGATTCTTCTGAACCCAATAAAAGACAAAATTCTACAAGAAAAGACAAATACTGGAGAAAGAAGCACGGGGCCGTGCTTATGTCACCATGGGCCCGTGGTCACCTTCTAGATAAGACAAAAATAATTAGCACATGTCACTAAAATGCACGGGGCCGTGCCTCAGGAAGCATGGGGCCGTGGTGAGTTATCATGTACTATCTGACAACATTTAATGCAACTGGACAGCTGGACATGGGGCCGTGCCTCATAAAGCACGAGGTCATGCCTCTCTCTCCAGAAAGCCTATAAATAGAGGCTCATGTTGCATTAACCAAGTGTGCTTGAAGAAGATCTCTAAACGGGGTTCTCTTATAAAAACACCCACATTACACTCATATTAAAGATCTTGTGAGGAGTTTGAAGGCTTGGAGATTACCATCATCATCCATCATCATCAACATCATCATAATCCATCATCACCATTAAGAAGGGAGATTCATCCACATTTGGTTAGATTGTTCTAGTTTAATCATGTGTTTGTTATCATCATCTTTTTTAATGTTCATAACAATGCTCATTATAAGCTAAAATCCATTTACCATATAAAATCTATGAAGAAGATTTGTTTTACTTGATGATTATATTAAACATGTGATTTAGTTTAGTAAAGTACATGGTTATCTTGCAATTATCTTTTGATGAGAAATGTTTCACCATCTTAATTCAACAATTCAAAGTTGGTGATTGACAATTATATTGGCAATCATTCATGATCGATTCATGTTCTTGAAAGATAGAAATACTTTGATAATTAATCGAAACATGGATCCTTATATTGTACTTAGAAATGATGAGATATAAGTTATGATCTATTTCTCAAGTTTTGGTAATTCTGAAATAACATTGTTAACACGATTGCTTAGGTTATCATGCTAGTTAAAGAAATCATATGTTAAAGGAATGTGTAATTATAACCTACTTAAATCAACCAAGGAAAGGTTGTGTGACTAAACTATAACCACCCAAAGTTGTTAGAATTGGTATTTGAGAAATCAAAGTCAATCCTAATCTTTCTACTTTACTAAACTACTTGCCAACTCAAATTGACATTCTCGTGGTAGCATGACATTAGGAAAGGGTTGACTTTAAAATGCGCGTGCTAATTTCTTTTATGTCATAGGGTATGCTCACTTAGAAATGAGGGGCTATTTTATCATAAATTATTACGACAAGTTTATCACGTGTTTATTTAATAATCACCAAGGATCAATGGAGTGGATTCTTTGTAACACCACATCTTTAACCCTATAAAATTCTAGCTAAAATAATTAACTTGTAAAGAATAGGTTCCAAATATGAATTTTGAAAACTTCACCCATCGCGATACTCGACGGGGTAAACATAAGCCCATCGCGTAGCGCGATGGCCTTGCACACAGACCCAGAAATGGGCGGCGTAGCAATATGCTACGGCCCAACTATAAACGGTCATCGCGATAAACGGTCATCGCGTATCGCGATGACCATGCTGAGTCACTGGACACGTGTCCAACCACGTGTCAACACGTGGCACACAATATGACAGGCCACGTGTCATAAGCAGATAAGGCGACGACGACGGGGTAAAGAAAACCCATTGCGTATCACAATAAGTGGCAGATTCTGCCTATAAATAGAGGGTTACGGGATTGTAAATCATTCATCCCAT
The DNA here is from genome assembly GCF_021521415.1 of Bidens hawaiensis. Classification (NCBI taxonomy): domain Eukaryota; kingdom Viridiplantae; phylum Streptophyta; class Magnoliopsida; order Asterales; family Asteraceae; genus Bidens; species Bidens hawaiensis. The sequence continues at coordinate 52,851 of NW_027498608.1, forward strand.
TACACCTTCACTTTCACACACATAAGCATAGGGAAACGTGCCATGTTGACGCAGCAAGCCGATGTACCTTTATCTTGAAGTTCGTGCGAGAATAGAAGTTATAATCAAGTAGCAATCACATAAGCGAGTAGATCAAGATCCCGCCTTTTTCTTATTATCATTCTAAGTATCCGATCTATGGTAGGAGTTATGTTTAAGTTATTTGAATTATCGCTTAAACAATCAATCGAGGCTATGGCCTTTAACCTTGAAAATATTTTGTAAACATTCACATTCATAAACGAGTTTTCATAAATGTTACTTCGTAGCAAAGTAATGTTAAACAAAGATATATTTTGACGGGCATGTAGTAACTGTAAGGGTGATATCGCTAGTAGTAAGTTTCTTGCCTAAGGAAAAGTAATTCGTACAAATCTTAATCAACCAAGGGACCCGTTTACTTACCTGGAGAAACTTACCAACGTGTTATAACCTCTTAAGCTAAAGCATGCTACATCAAACGTCACATAAAAACTAAGTGTTTTCATTCACAATCAAGGATAAACGATTTCAAGGTTAAGCTTAACAATCATAGCTTAATCAAAACACCATTCAGGTATTTATACAAACCTATTTATGTATAGGTTAAATATCATTCTCAATCATTCACAGTCAAGGTTTTCCAACGCCGACGGTACAGGTGAATACGTTAACCTTTTCAATCAATCAAAACATATTTATACTCGACAAAGATGAACGGGTGTTTGTCTTAACGAGTCAGTCAATGATTTCATGAGATTATGTGATCTCTAAAATGTTATAAGACAAAGTAGAGAATAAAATCAACTCAGACTGAATATGCATGTTTCTGGATCCAAATATAACTGTTAAGACTAATCAGTCAAAGGCTATGTAGCCGCTGGCTAAACGGTCATGAATAGTTCTCTGTTCAGGGCTTTGTGGCTTGGAGAATACCGTTATATGTGTAGGGAAGTGGTACATATACTGGAAGTAGAAAACCTAAATTGAATGCAGATGTCTTACATTAACTATCTTGGTCTTAGACGCCGAGTAGCAATACGATAAAAACCAACATTCAACTATGAACCATCCGATATGGAAAGTAGCAATAATTATTATACTAGCTTTTTCAATCACAATCAACCGATCATTCCGATGTTACCATACGGGAGCCAACCCGTGTATCTCCCAGGAAGTCGACAATGCCCAATCGAAATCTCCGACAGCACTCCCAACAACATTCCCCAGTACTATCCATCCGACATTCCCACACATCATCCTTCCGAGGAACAGGAAGTGCAGAGTAAGATCAAACAGGAGACTGAATCAGAATCGTCTAGCTGGATGAATTGCCACTCTGACCAAAGGAGATGGCAATTCGGATCACCACCATTGAACTATCAATACCAGATCCCACCGACCACTGCAGAACCAAGCCGTAAACCAAGGATGAGGGTCATCTTGCCATACAAAAAGAGATTAGTTCAATCACCAATCAAGAATCCTTATGAATCGGAGGAAGACCCGAGGAAGAGGAGGATCCCGAAGAAGAAAATGAGGAGAACGAGAATCCTTATTTTCCTCTGTATGTTGGACCAAGACCTTCAATATCACAACAAGCTAATGAGATCCGCGAGGAAGCAAATCTCATCGAGGAATTTTATACTACCAATATTCCCGATGAAGAAATGCATGCATACGTTGCAAACCCGCATCTCTATCCAAGGGAAAACGCTTATCTCTGCCCAGCTGCATCCGCACCAACGGGATATCCTAACCCGTCAAATTCAGTGATGGACGAGCTGAGGAATGAGAAAGTAGACAAATAGAAAATAGGAAAGAAGATAGTTAAGAAATGTGACAAGATGAAGAATCTTGTTAAAAAGTGGATTAAGGATTAGGAATCGTTGTTATGTGCTGTTGTTAACTATGTTTTCTTTGTAAAATAAATAATGTATTATAAAGAAAGTCTGTCTTTTTTCTGAACTTGTTTTATTCATGTAACAGCATGTCTAAAGCCAACAGTAATCAATAAATAAATAATAAAGAAAAGACCGTTGAAGAAAACATAATCAACAATAAAGAAAAGACTGTAGCAGAGAACATTCAAGCGATACTGAAAGACTATGTACTTGGTATTCGCGACCTAATAAAAGAAGCTGTAACACCAATCTATGAATTAACGAAAAATGATCCAAGCCGAACCGCTTCCCAATCTAATAAAAGAGGAAGTCGATGCAAAAGTGAAACCGCCTGTTCAAAGAAAGAATCTAAAAAGGAAACAGAAAAGAAAGAGAGTAAGAAAAAAAATGAGAAAAAGAAAGAAGCAAGTGATGAAAGTTCAACGGCTGAAAATGATCTTCGTGATAAAACCAAGAAATTAAAAATTCACGAGGGTTGTGATTTCAAAGTATTCAAAGTTTATAACCCCAAGTAGTTCCATGGGGATAAGGGAGCGATAAACACCCTCCGATGGTTAGAGGAAATGGAATCAATTGTACTGATTAGCAAGTGTACGGAAAGTAAGAAAGTGCAATATACCTCCCAGATGTTTAAGGGAGAGGCACTAGAATGGTGAAATACCCTAATCGGAATCAAGGGTAGAGAAAATTTCTATAATCTAGACTGGGTAACGTTTAAAGCTATGATATTAAAGAAGTTTTGACCGATTAATGAAATGGATCAAATACAAACAAAGCTTTAGAATCATAAAGTTGTAGGAACAAATCTCAAGGAATATAACACTAAATTTCTTGAGTACTGTCGAATTGTACCTCACCTGGTCACTCCTGAAATTAGCAAAGTGACACGATACATCTACGGGTTACCAATATATATCCTTGATTTAGTTCGTTCACATATGCCGTCCACGATGGAATCTGCTATGGAGTTGGCCGAGTATTTGATGGATGGGCTGATTAGAAATCGTGATGAGAAGAAGAGGGATGACGGAAAAACGACTGTGGGAGGAAAGATGAAGAAGGTTGAGAAGAAACGGGAAGGGGCGTTTGTGTATAGTCGCCCTGTGTGCAAATCTTGCGGGTGGAGACATTTCGGTAGATGTCTTCGACCAACCAACACTGTTGTATAATTTTTGCAAGAGACCAGGTCATGTGGAAGCAGACTGTAAGAAGAAGGAAGGTGTGTGTTTCGACTGTGGTGAGAAGGGACACTTTAGCAATGAGTGTCCGAAGAAGAAGCCAACAACAACGGCGGCTCGTTCAGATGGCAGCTGTACCAAGACCGATGCCAAGAAAGGAAATGCTCGTGTCTTTATGCTAGACACCCAGAATGCAATTGATATACCGGACGTGATGACTGGTACGTTTCCTATTAATAATGTTTATGCTAGGGTTTTATTTGACTCAGGAGAAAACCAAAGTTTTATAGATTATAAATTCTGTAGTCTATTAAAAGAACCCTTGGTTAAACTAGATAAACAATATGAAGTCGAAACTGCTGATAGAAATGTGAGTAAAATAACTGAAGCTTTAAATAATGCCACAATTTCGTTAGCCGATCACATCATACCTATACGATTGTTACCTATGACGTTAGCAAATTTTGATGTAGTTCTAGGTATTGACTGGTTATCCACTAATCAAGCCCGTATCTTATGTAATGATAGAGCCATTGACATTCAAACGTCTAACAATAAAACCATTCGTATCACTGGAGACAAAGAAAGGGGAAAAGTAGGAATTATTTCTAAGATCAAAGCAAGTAGTTTCTTAGGCAAGGGATGCCTTGCATTCATGGCCTATGTAACTAAAGAACTAGAACCCAAGAAGATAGAAGAGGTGCCAATCGTTTCCGAATTCCAAGATGTATTTCCTGATGAGTTACCTGGAGCCTCACCAGATAGAGAAGTAGAGTTTAGAATCAACCTCATGCCAGGAACTTCACCGATAGCTAAGTATCCTTATAGACTAGCACCTACAGAAATGAAAGAATTAAAGAAGCAGTTAGATGAGCTTTTTGAAAAAGGATTTATACGACTGAGTTCGTCACCATGGGGAGCTCCAATTCTATTCGTAAAGAAGAAGGACGGATCGATGAGAATGTGTATAGATTATAGAGAACTAAATAAAGTTACCATTAAGAACAAGTATCCACTTCCAAGAATCGACGATTGGTTCGACCAGCTTCAAGGAGCAAGTTGTTTTTTCAAAGATTGATCTTAGATCGGGTTACCACCAGTTGAAAGTACAAGAGGAAGATATACCTAAAACGGAATTTAGATCCCGATACGGACATAATGAGTTCACCGTGATGCCTTTTGGACTCACTAATGCTCCGGCAGCTTTCATGGATATGATGAATCGTATTTGTAAACCATATATTGATAAAATTGTTATCGTCTTCATTGATGACATTCTTGTCTACTCAAAATCCAAAGACGATCATCAAGTTCACCTCAAAATCATACTTGAAACCCTAAGTAACGAGAATTTGTACGCCTTCTCCAAATGTGAATTCTGGTTGTCTGAAGTTCAATTTCTTGGTCATGTTATAAATGAGAAAGGTATTCAAGTAGATCCAGCTAAGATAGAAGCCATTACCAAGTGGGAGAAACCCAAGACACCGACTCAAGTCAGAAGTTTCCTAGGCTTAGCCGGATATTACCGAAGGTTTATTCATGACTTCTCCTGAATAGCCGTTCCATTAACTTCAATCTCGAGAAAGAAAATTAAGTTTGAATGGGGATCGAAGCAAGAAGAAGCATTCAAAACACTCAAACAAAAGTTAACCAATGCACCTATCCCGGCCTTGCCAGAAGGACTAGAGAACTTTCCATTTACTGTGATGCTTCGCACACAAGAATGGGATGTGTTTTGATGCAAGGAAAGAAAGTAATTGTTTGTGCTTCGAGACAATTAAAGGTTCATAAAAAGAATTACACCACACACGGCCTTGAATTGGGTGCTATAATTTTCACGTTGAAAATATGGCGACATTACTTGTATGGTGTTAAGTTCATTGTATACACTGATCACAAGAGTTTAAAGCATATATTCAATCAAAAGGAATTTCATATGAGACAAAGGCGTTGGATGGAAACGCTTAATGATTATGACTGTGAGATTATATACCACGAAGGAAAAGCCAATGTTGTGGCTGACGCCTTAATTAGGAAAGAACATGAGAAACCAAAGAGAGTCCGAGCTCTTATATTGGAACTCAAAGTTGATTTAGCTAGTCAGATCAAAGAAGCTCAGAAGTTAGAACTGGAAGAAGGAAACATTAAAGCCGAAAAAGAAAATGGTACAATCGACCAACTAGTCAAAGGAAGTGACGATATACTTAGACTTGGTATAAGGATTTGGGTACCAATGGTCTGGAATTTAAGAAAGAAGATTATTGAAGAAGCTCATAAGTCGAAGTATATGATGCATCTGGGAAGTAACAAGATGTATCACAAACTAAAAGATGATTACTGGTGGATCGGTATGAAGAAAGATATTGCTCTATATGTAGCTGAATGCCTGACGTGTTCTAAAGTAAAAGCCGAACATCAAAATCCGTTAGGATTACTACAACAACCTGAAATTCCGATATGGAAATGGGATATGATAACTATGGATTTCATCATGAAGTTACCTAAGACTTCTCGCCAGAATGATGCAATCTGGGTTATTGTAGATAGAATTACTAAGTCTGCTCATTTTATTTCGATACAAGAAACGTTTAGTATGGATAAGTAAGCACACTTATATGTCGAAAAAATAGTATCCTTACATGATGTGCCGCTATCCATCATTTATGATAAAGGCAACCATTTTATCGACTTAGGAGGGGACCCGATTAAATGTAGTACTGCATACCATCCCCAAACTGATGGCCAAAGTGAGCGTACGATTCAAACCTTGGAAGATATGCTTCGTGGTTGTGTTATCGACTTAGGAGGAAGTTGGGATACTCATCTTGCTTTAATGGAATTCTCGTACAACAACAGTTATCATACGAGTATCCAAATGGCCTCGTTTGAAGCATTATGTGGGCGTAAGTGTAGAACACCTGAATGTATACAAATGGCCCCGTTTCAACTAGCACATAGTGTGTTCGGAAGTAAAGTCTACTCGGAAAGCACAACACTTGTATTTTTCAATTTTTAACTAGCACAAAGTGTGCTTGAAGTAAAGTGTGCTCGGATTACTTAGTGCTCGTAAACAAAGTGTGCTTGGATTACTTAGTGCTTTTTCATTTTCTTTCACATAACACCAAGCATGCTCGGGAGCAAAAGTGTGCTCGGGAGCAAAAGTGTGCTCGGTAGCAAGGGTGTGCTTGGGAGTACTTGTGATTTTTCATTTTCTCACTTAACACCAAGCATGCTCGGGAGCAAAAGTGTGCTCGGAAGCAAAAGTGTGCTCGGTAGCAAGGGTGTGCTCGGGAGTACTTGTGATTTTTCATTTTCTTTCACTTAACACCAAGCATGCTCGGGAGCAAAAGTGTGCTCGGTAGCAAGAGTGTGCTCGGTAGCAAGGGTGTGCTCGGGAGTACTTGTGATTTTTCATTTTCTTTCACTTAACACCAAGCATGGACAACTTCGCCTCTTTACCTTAACACAAGTTCGCCTAACTTAATTTACAAAACAGGACCTTATAAATTTGATCGAAAAGCAACTTTCTTTTAAAATCCTCCGTTAAAGATTTAAACTTTACGATCAAAGAACCAAGTAACCGAGTTTTAAACCATAAAACAAAATATGCAATGAAAATTTTAGTAATTAAATAAAAGGGATCAAATTTCAGTCTTGACGAGAACCTGCATGTTTTAGAAAAGATCCGAACTGGAATCATACTAATTAAGTGGCTGTCACATAGATCCATGTTCAGCGGTATTATGACATAAAGAAATAGGTTGTAAGCAGGTATAAAACTTAGTATGGTTTTCATAGCTTCTGTGATACGGATTAGGTTCAATTAAGCTCAAAATTTAGATGGACATCACATGAGAGATTGTGATGCCTCCTATCTATTCTCAAAGCGTATTTGGCTTTCCCCAAGTCACCCCGAGTTGACCTTGACCCGTAGTGTCTGATTAAACAGTAAGTACATATTGATCTTTAGAGTCTTCTTCCCGTTCTCTTTCTTGCCTCTTGGTTGATATTTGAAATAACATAAGCTTCAAAAAGGCTTAACAACACATTTTTTTTTTCTTTTTTTTAAATAAAGGTATTAATACAGCTTCAAATAGTAGACGACTGCAAGTCCCGAATCTGGATCACTGCAGGTACTTGACACACCATCTTCTCGGGAATCAGAACACTCACGGGCTCGTGTATGACAGGGTAATCACTTTTCTGCCTATCATTCGGAAAGATGTATATGGAGACATGCACAACTCAGAATGATTCTCCACATTAAATCGAGGAGATTTAGTTTGTATCACTTCTACTTTTACGCACCATATAAAGCTACCATAACTTACAATGGCTGTTCTAGAGTCTTTTAGGCCTAATAACTTCACCAGTTAAGCACACAGAATTAGTTTTTCTATCACTTTCCATGGTTGGATCAATTTTCTTTTAAACATTGTATTGAAACTTCTTACGAAGTTATAGACTTGAAAAATTATATCATCTCCCATTTAAAAATGTTAAATTCTATCGCCCCGATCAAGTCAAAGTCTTCAGGTAAACGGCTATCCTGAAGATCCAATGGATCAGCTGGACCGACCACATACGAGTATGTGTCCTTCTAACTAAGTATGAACGACTATTTTTCAGCGAAAAAAAACCCATCATAAACCGCCCCGATCACTTTCAGTCATCTGGTTAATGGCTATCCTCATAATCTACTAGTAGAAGTAAGGACCAAACATATCCGAGGATGTGTCATTCAAACTGAAGCAACCGACATAATTCTAAGCGGTTTTTTTTAAATAATAACGAAAAACAAGGTTACTCGGGATTGATCATCCCATTTAGCTCAACCAGATTTTGAAAACGGGATCGGTCAAACGCTTTAGTAAAAAGGTCGGCGAAATTATCCAACGAATCAACCTTTTCTAGCACAATTAATTTCTTCTCAGCACAATCCCGTATAAAATGATGACGAATGTCAATATGTTTAGTTTTGCTGTGTTTGACGGGATTGTTAGTTACTGAGATTGCAGCAGTGTTATCAATGCAAATAGGAGTTTGAGTGAAATTCAGACCGTAATCGCGCAATTGCTGTTGTATCCAAAGAACCTGGGAGCAGCAGTTCGATGCTGCCATGTACTCTGCTTCACAGGTGGAAATGGCTACTGAGGTCTGCTTTTTGCACTGCCACGACACCAATCTTCCTCCCAGAAACTGACATCCACCGGTTGTTGACTTCCTGTTCTGATTGCAACCACCATAGTCAGAATCTGTGTAACCTACCAAATTTAGTTCTCCCCCTTTCATGTACCATAAGCCCAACTTAAATTTAGAAAAAAAAATAGGAATTTGTGTTATGTGTTTGATTTTGTGTTTTGTAAATAAGAATAGGGTTGTGCAGGTCTGTAAATAAATTGTGTAAGATACTTTAGTCCATTAACATATCAAAATATTTGGTGTAGTAACAATGCAATTTTGATGATGCTTCAGATTATGAAGTATTGTTTTTTTTTTTATTTTTAAAACATAGATGTATTTGAATATTACAATAAAAGTTCTGAAGATTTGGGGAATGATAAAGTTGAAGAGGATTCTTAGGCCTAATTTTAGAAATAAATTAAAACCATATCGTTGCACTACTAAACATGAAGACCAATATACCCTTTCTCTCTAAAAACTAACATAATTTTTTCATATTTATTATTGCCACTAGTTCATTTAAACCATTCATTACAGGTAATTAATGGTTCAGGTCGATTTCTCTCACTTCTCGCATTAATTTCATTTCTCTCATGAACCATCTCCTATATATATATATATATATATAGTGTCCTTTTATGAAGAATATATATACAGTAGGGGTAACAGTAATAGTTTTTTTAATAGATATTACGTGATGTTCCTCTTATGGATATATACATGTACGGTATGTGTATGTATTGTATGATGTATGATTAACTAGAACTCACTCAGCGTAGATGACTTTTAGTATGCACACAGGTGATCAGATTAAAGAGCTAGCATGAGGATGGCTCATGGCATGGATTGAATGGTTGGCATCTGAAGATGGAAGAAATGATGTTTTAAATATGATGTTTTTTGTTATGGTTTCAAAGAAAATATTAAATGTTTTGTAATGAATGATTTAAGTTAACGTTTCCGCGAAGATTTTAATTAACTCTGATTTGTAGAACTGTGTGTTATGAGTAAATCCGACGTTAAAGTAGGGCTACCGGGTTCAGGGCCTTACACCCGGGGGCAGCGCCCTTGTCAGCAGGGTTCTAGGGGTAGCAGCCCCTAGCATGGTCCAAGGGGCAGAGCACCTGGCTGGGGTTAAGATGAAGTTCAAACCCCCTTATATGTTTCCAGCGTATATGTTCTCCAGTGTAACAACACGGATTTTTCGATAATAAACAAAGACCATATTACTGGACCTGTTTTCGTTTTCGAGAAATTTAAATCAATATAAAAGAATTTTTTTATCTTTTGCTTTCTTATTATATTGTTAATTATAATTATTATTATATTATTATTATTTATAATATTTATTATATAGTAAAACTTTGGAATATACACAAAAATTATCCAAACTTACACTTTATCCAAAACTGTTTCCATCTCTTAAGTTCAGGGACCGGAATACAAATAAATAAAAGTTATAATATAATAATAGTAATTCAAATCTGAAACCCATATCTATATTAAAACCCGTATACCCGTTTTTGTATCTTGAGCCACAATTCTCGTTATAAACTTGGTAATTGAATCTTCCAGCTGTTGATCTTACCTTAAGCGGCCAACCGATTATCGTAATTATGTAAAATCAATTATATTTGATACGAATTGCTTATAATACGAACCGGGTATAACTCGTAAATCATAAACATATTAAATGGCCATCATAATTCAATTAAACTGGTCCTCACCATCTTTGACCCATCGCCAACATAAGCCCCATAGCGGATTTCAGTAACGAAGCCTACTGATATGGATTCATGATCGCGTCAGGACCGACGGGTTCTATATCATCGCTCTCCATCGATACGTAAGAGAGTCATATAATTGATTTATGTTTTCAATTTGATAAACCTAAATAATCATAACCCTAACCTTAATTCACCAAACGTAGAACGGATTAACCAATGGCAAATTTATGGTTTATAATCAATTTTAGGAAAAATTGGTTTCCGTATATAAAGTATTCTTTGCATTTAATTACCATCTGATATTAGAGTCCAGTTGGTGGTCTGGTGTGCGTATTCATGGTTGAGCCAGCCAAGGGCTCAGGTTCGACCCCGACCAGCCCAACCATTTTGGCTATTTTTGGGTTTTAATTGTTTAAATGGTTTCATTATTTATTAATTATCTATAATTAATGCTAAAATCAAATAAATATTATTTTTGTTTAACCCACCATTAAGTTTTACGTTTCTTGACAAATAATCTCGTTAAAAATTTTTGGTGTGTGTGTGTGTGTGTATAGGGTTGGTATCATTTAAGAACTCAAAAAATGTTAAGAACTGTTAGGAACTCTAAACAATCAAACATTTTTTTAATTTCTTTATATACTAACATTATTTAAGAGTAGTTTTATCATATTTTATATAAAAAATTTTGATTACATATATTAATCACAAGTTTACATATGTGTAAAATTTATGTACTACCAAATTTACATAGCTGTAAAATAAAATACAGATATGTATAAAAACTAATTTTCAAAATTTTGTAATTATAAATATAGATATACAAAATGATGAAACTACACTCAAATAACATTAACATACAAAATTTTTTATAAAAAACGTTAGGTTTCAATGGTTCCTTTAAGTTCTTAAATAATTTGACAGTTCTTTAATGATACTCATCATATATATATATATATATACTAACTATATTATAATACATATAGGAAGGGCAAAAACGTCATTTACTCAAAAACTCTTAAAAATTAAGAGATACAAGTAATAATGGTTGAGGTACAACCCTTTAATGCATTCCAGAATACAAATCCTTAATATCCCGCACGTTTCTTCTTTCCATTCCAGATCCCCTTTCACACAACAATTCAAATTTCAAAATTCAAAACCTTATCCTTTTCATTTTACTGCAAAAGTGCAAATCACACTACATCTCATTTCTTCACTGCGTACCAGCTTTTTTTCACTCACAATTCGAAATCTATTAACGCTGGTGCAAATTAATACCCAGATATCATTCTAATTGTTAAACGTATGTGTTTTTAGAGGTTCATTCTTGCTATTGCGCTTTTGATAATGGCTCTTTTATTCTTCAAGAGACGGATTAAGGTATTGTTTAATTTGTTTATTTGTACCCTAAATGTCGTTTGTTTTAAATTAGCATTTATGGTTTTGTGGTTTTCGTTTTCGTTTTTTCTTGTGGATTTTGTTGTTAATTTTTGCCTTAATTGTTGTTTTTGTATGATGTTTAACATATATGACTACTTATTTTGTTAAATTTCTTTTAGCTCTTAGGTGTCTTCAACTTATTATATGATGTAGGTATTTGTTTGGTTTAGTCACATTAAGTTCACCAGTGGTTAACAAATTTTAGGTTTTAGGTTTGTTTACAGGTGTGGCAGTAGTATTATTGAAAGCTTTGAAGCATTTAGTGGATGAATGGTGTTGCCTTGGCTACCTTTGGTAGCTGTTCGGGTAAGTCTTTAATCTCTTACATGTAGAAGTCATTATATGTGCCGGTATGTATTTCGTTTAGGTGACTGTAGGTTTGCAAGTGCTTAAAAAATTTCAGTTATTGGGTTTTATCCTTGTTTATGTGATTTGTGTAGTCAAATAGGTATGTAGTATATACATGTAGAGCCTATTATGTTGCTTTTTGTTTCGTTTAGGTGACCATAAGTTTACAAATTTTAGGTTGTAGGTGATTAGTGTAGTTAAATACACAACAATTCTTGAGAATAGACACTAATGTCCTGCTTTACGTCTCAGGATTTAGCGAGAAAAGTAGTTTTTAACAATGCTAAACGGGTGGTTTTTGCGGGTTGATGTGTCGAGCCCGACCCAAAAACATCACTGAACCGAAGTTAGTGTCACAATCATAAGAAAAGAGAGTTTTATTTGCATATTGTTACTCTAAATTTATTAATTTACATTTTATTGATTGTTGACTGATATGTGTTATTCATTTTGTTATTATTTATTATTGAGTCTATTTATGATGTTGTGACAAGTAGCTAGGTGGGTAAGGGTTTGTTACTTGATTGCAAAGCTCATAACTTTAGTCTTCAACACTGGATTGAAGCTGTAAATTTTGGGTTTAATATATTTTAACATTCTTTTGATTTTTGGAGGTTATTTGAGTCAAATTTGTGATGTTGTAACAGGCGGGTCATTTTGAAGTATCTTGTATTGCTAATAAATAGGTCCAAGGTTTCATAATCCCTCTTCAAACAGTTGAAACTCTATTGGGTTACAGAAGACGTCTTTCATAATGGCATATTTGGTTGTAGCAAATTGGAGCAAAAAGGGGTGTTTCGGTAAGTAATTTGTACTCTTTTTATATGTATATATAGTCCAGTTCTCTGAATAATTTGGTTTTTATTTTTGTTAATGTTAAAGGTATCAATAATTTACGCATCTACCATCTAACCATGCTGGCCACGCAACCATCTGTTTAAAAGTTGAGCAACATGGTTTTGGTTAGTTTAGATTTATTAGTCAGGACTTCACACAAGTTCCATTTTGTCACTTGCAGAGTTCAGAATGTCGTGGTTCAGAACTTGAGTCCGGAAGTTAGACGTAATAGAGTTAGAACGTTTCACTATTCAGAAAGTTTTTGACAGGTTCCTCTTTATATTTTTTTACATATAATCATATGATGGTGTATTCAAATAATCCTCTTTAAAAATATTGCTAACAATAAAAAGTTGCCTTTTATAGTTCAAGGCTATGGTGGAGAAATGTCTCGCAAGATGGGAAATATCTTAGTTACATGATGTAAAAGCATAGTCGGGGATACATACACATAGGTAGCACCATCGTAAAGTTTATGTAAGTTCAATATATAAAAATATTACAGTCATAAGTAATAACAGACCTATTACATGTAACCACTGTCGGTACATGCCTAACCATTATGAGTGTAACGCCGCATCGGACGCACAACCAGTGTCGTTACATGCCTAATCGTTACCAATACGTGCGCAAGACAACATGGGACGTATAACCGGTGCTGGTAATTTGGCAACATCAGATTATTTATTATGAAAGCAACATATTAAAGCAAGGGTAATATGGCAAACAAAAATTTTGGTTTTGAATTTGTAGTTGCAGAGGTGTTTAAGGGCAAATTTGGGTATTTAAAAATTGGTCATATGTAGTATAAAAATTAGATATGTATTAATTTATAATAGGCCGCTTTAAAACAGAACGTTTGGTTTGGTTAGTTATTCTGTTTTTCATATTGGCTCGACTGAATTATTCGGTTTAGCCCGGTTTGCTTCTGGTCAAAACAGGCTGTTTTAAAAAGATATTAGTTTGGTTCGGGTTAAAATGGTTCGTATTAAAATGATATCAGTTTGGTTTGAGTCAAAATGGGTCGTTTTAAAAAGGTATCGGTTTTTGTTCGTGTTAAAAGGGGCCGTTTTAGAAATGCATCGATTTGCTTCGGGTCAAAACAGGCCGTGTTAAAAAGGTATCGGTATGATTTTAATAATAGTAGCTTATTTTGTGTTAGGAGATCTGAAATGACCTGTATTAGCAAATCTGACCCGTTACAGAATGCGGTTAGGCTTATTGCGTTCAAACATATCAATTGTACTATGTTTCAAAATTTAATCATTTAGTGTGGTCGGTTTGTGATAGTGGTCACTTCATCAAATTGTTGTAGGGTCTTTTGAGTTTCAAAATTAAATAATGCAATAAACATCTAAAAGGAAATTTGAGATTTGGATTTGATGGAATTAGTAGAACAAGTTCGAGATTGATTTCTGTGTAAACTAATTTGAGTTTTGATGTCAATTAGTTTTTGCTCCCTGATTATATGGATTATAATGTGAAGTTACATGAATAAGAAAACTAACAAGCACTATTCTAGACGTGCACAAATCGGGTATTTTTTAAACCCGGTTCCGGTTCCGGGTATGGTCAACAAAAGTCAAACCGGGTCCGGGTAGGAACTGGTTCCGGGTATAGTCGGGTATTTAAACGGGTTTTGACTGGTTCCTCCGGGTTTTTTTTCGAGTTTCGGGTAGGGTAGGGTCGAGTTTTGACCGGGTATTTCCGTTTCCGGTTCCACCGGTTCCGGGTCGGTTCGGATCCGGGTACGGCTCCAAGAAGGAATCCTATACCTTGTCCTACCCGCGGGTCGGGTATGGGTAGGAACCGGTTCCGGGTCAGGTACAAACCTGACCTTTTTGTGCACCTCTACACCATACAATGTATTATTGCATTAGGACTAATAAACTAACATAAACGAGTACCGTGTCGCAAACCCACTAAACCACCTTTTACACTTTGCATCTGATACAACTTTTTTATTCTATTTTGTTGTACTGCAGGCCTTGTTGTTAGAACTATGCATACCTACATGTTTTATGGTGGTGTTGACAAACAAGTCAAATGTTTGGACCTAGGCGAGTACAAGGTTTTCATCATTGACCAAAGTATTTTTATTTTACTTTATGTATGTGCTGCACTTTCTAAGATTTATTCTTTGTTTTTGTATCATAAACGAGGCTAATGATCCACCTAATATGTAACCTGATATAAATCAATAAGATTTACCAAGCAGGTAAATTTAACTGCTGTAAATGTACTTATCGTCAATTATTTGTTTGTTACAAAACTTAATAATTTTTTAAGTACATGATCAATTGCATTTATTAAAACTGAACTTTTAAAGACTGCTATTTCAAATAAAGAGTTAATTCTAATTCACGTTCATTGATTTTATGGTTAAATAATATGGGATCAAGGAACCAAAAATCCTTCTTGCAATGGATGTGTGTAACAATTAGCATGGTCAATCTTACGCATGAGTATTATTTATTAATTTTTTTGTTTTTTAGGTTGTTAGTTCACGTTATTGGCCATTAGTATCTTGCTAGAGGTGCACAAAAAACCGAAACCGACCTGGATCCAGTGGAACCGGTTCCTCTAATACCCGGTCAAAACCCGAGCCTAACCTACCTAAAACCCGAAAAAAAACCGGTGAACCGGTCAAAACACGGTCAAACACCCAACTATATCCGGAACCGGTTCCTATCCGGAACCGGTTTTGACTTTGTTGACCATACCCGAAACCGGTTCCTGCCCGGTTTGTGCGCTTCTATTTCTTGCTATAGAGCCTTTGTTCTCGGCGTTCAAAACTCCATTTTAAGAAAGTTTATGACACATTAACACTAAGGATGAAGGAATAATGAAGTTGATAATTTTATTATACTTTTAAATAATATGACTTCTAGAATTTTTAAAATGATCTTCACACTTTTACCTATGTGCATGGGATATCTATGTTTTTCTTATATTGTTGTACAAGTCTTTATCGGATCCCGCCGCATCGCGCGGGTTCCTACTAGTATATATATATAATTTGTATGCATTATAAGTATATATTTTAAAAAAAAAAAACTTATTAAAACCCTACACTTTAAATTCACGTTTTATCATCGTTAAGCGTTTTCACAAACTTTTATCTCTATTATATATGTATTATTGGTTTTAAACAAAAACATAATAAACGTATTAAATAAATTTTCGTTAAAAAATGCAAAAGAAATATTTACTTATATCTTACTACATACTATATTTAATTATCTACACATTATTAAAATTATTTATTCTTTTATATATTCGTGTTTTATTCTATTCGAAAAATTATAAGTGTATCTTAAGTTATATTTAATCAAATTATTTTATTACTTATTTAGATATTATTATTATTATAAGCATATCTTATATCTTGTTTGTTTTAAAATCTTAAATATTTAATTATATATATTTTAATTAGAGTAATTAATTGTGATTTTATAATTAATAGAGCTAATGATCCGAACAATAACCACAAAGATCAATCGTTCAATCCATAATATTATAATCCCAATCATAACTCAAATCACATCGAAATCTTAATTCATTAAATCATGTTATATCATTTTTAATTAACTCTTGAAATAATATTATTTAACTAGGAATCCTTGATGATATATCCTGAATGATTTATCTTTCTGCATCATCAACATTGTAATTTCATTCCTCTAATCAGGTAAGTATCTCACTCTCCTTTTTAACTCATTTTTGCTGTTTTGGGGACATATTCGTTTCTAATTATTTCATTATTATTTAATACTCAACTGCAACTGTTAATCATGTGTGTGTATCAGTTTATGCCTAACGTGTTATATGCTTATTTGCTTGTTTGATTGAATTGTTGTAATAGTCATCGCCTAGTTTATCTGGCATCGTGCTCATTGACAACTTATTTACTTGCTTATGTAGTAGCCACCTCCCAGTGTATCTGGCATTGTGCGTATCTACAAATTATTTATTTTCTTATGTAGTAGTCATCGCCTAGTTCATCTAGCATCGAGCGTATCTACAACTTTTACTTGCTCATTGGTTAAATTTCTCATCTCACTTGACACAGTTTGCATTTTATTTATTATTATATATTCACAAAATCTGGTGTTTATTCACTCAACCTTGTGTTGACAAACCTATTGTATTTTTGACGCATATGCATGTTACCGCATGATATGATTATCAAGATTTGTTTGAAGAAACTTAAGGTGCATGCTAGAGAAAAAGATACAAGAATTAATTTTTGGATTTTGTTTTACTTGCTTTAATTCTAAATTATGTAATTTGTTTACTTTGATGTATTCGATTCTTTAAATAACTATAATAGATATTGTCACATTTAATATTGCATGATAGTACATTGAGAGCTGTGAGCAATCAGCTCACGCCCCGGCATTTCCGCCTTAGGTTAAGGTGTGACATCCAGTGTACAAGTACATACACGCCAGATACATATGCGCCTGTATAAGTCGAACCTACATATCCATTATATATGTTTCAACATATCCGTCGTATATGTGTATGTGTACCCATATACGCTCCTCACTTAACCGTTGGGCAAGTATCCAACGGATATGTGCAGGTCAGCTCATTTTTAACGCGTTTTTAGGGGTTTTCATCGATTCCCGCATCGTTAGCCGCCGTTAACCACAACGATTGGCAGGATTTTGATCGTATATAACCCAGATAGCTTTGGGGTGTCCAGATCAAAGCTAAGAGGGCCCTTAAGTTCGTTTTTGATAGATTAAACACCCGATTAAAGCTAGTTCTAGATTCAAACGGCTCATTCGGCATCCCAAGCCTACGGTGTCAGGTTCTAAAATGTTGGGTCAGTTGAGATAAATGATTTCTTACCTTCGGTTGCTCTTGGATTGTTGATCAAAATGGTGTAGAAAGTGTGTGGCTTAAGTGTGTGTTTTTTATGTGTAGGCTAATTTGTAGAATGGATGGAGATGGAAATGATTAGGGTTTATGGGGTATTTATACTCCTTAAGCCCATGGACCTTAGGTTCGTCTTCATCTTAAGTCCATGATTTAATCTAATTCCATCTATTTTAGCCTACTATTTTATTATTATTATTATTATTATTATTATTATTATTATTCTATTAACTAAAACTAATTCCTCCAATATAATAATATTTTAATATTATTCATAGACATTTGGGATGTTATAAGGAGACTAGTTATCCATGATAAGATACTAAAGAGTGAAGAGTGTCTTTTTCATACTTTATATCTAGTTTTTTTCAGAACAATAGGATTGTGACATATACAAAAAATAAGGGAACGTACTAGATGATGAGGGACTAGTTTGGACATGTATCATTATCGCATAATTTAAATATAAAAGATATTATAGGATGATAAACACAGTCTATCAATTCAAACTTGCCACATTATCATAAGTTTATGCAACGTTTATCTTGTTAAAATTTTTTTAAAAGATTTAAATTTATGTAAAATCCCACAAAAACTTAATTTGTACAAGTAAAACTTAAACACAAGCAGCCTATTTACTTTTACATGACCAAAGAATTCGAATCTACACTATGTGCATGTGTTGATATATGAAAGTGCATTGAAACAAAGCCTAAGGAGCCGTTTGGTTCCAGAATCTTGTTAAAGGAATTGGAATGTTTTATAGGAATTGGAATTTGATGGAATTGGAATTGTTTTCAACCAAAATTTTAATCATGCTTGATTGGTAATTTCTTGAATAGAATTGAAATTAAGCAAAAGTTAAAAGGACATAACTACCCTCAAAATCCTCTTCCTCAAATCGCCCCCATCCCCACTAACAACCTTCCTAAACTTTTTTTATTTTGGTTTTTTTACTTTTCGTTATTGATTCTTAAATAAATTCATTCCATTCTTTAATATCCCGTAAAATTAATTAATTCAACATCCCTTTTGATTCTCCGTTGTTGCTCATCGTGAATGATCTTCAATATTATTTTCTGATCAAATTGAAAACCGAGGTGAAAGTTGGTCTTCTTCATAGGTCATTATAAAATTAGTGCAAAAGAAAAAAGAAGAAACAGGGGTGAGATCTTATTTTGGGGAAGAAAGGGTCAGGGTGGTTTTGGTAATTTTTCAAACATGCCATAGGAATTACATAGCCACCGTGAAGGAATTTACAATTCCTAAGGCTGATGGAATTTTAAGAAATTAATTCCAATTCCTTTTCCTTTTTTAACTAACCAAACATGATTTTTGTGGGATTATTTTCCAATTCCAATTCCATTTCCATTTCCTACGGATTCCACGAACCAAACGGACCCTAAGTCATGCCACCTTGATTGAAAATGGATCATGATAGCTAGGGTGTATTGAAAGATTCAAATATAAATAATAATGTATAATGATTTGTCACTCGACACTAGCTTATGCGTGTTCAAGAATCAAGGAGGCTACAAAACCGAAACCATCCATGAAAAGAAGATTGCATGGGTGGCCTAAAAATAAGCTTAAGACACATAACAATAGTAATGGTGCAAAATCTGTGGGCTTGGTGCCTTGTTCTGTATAAATTTTAAATGTAAAAATTATATTATATATAATATAATATTTACATTTGGGATTTTGCTTTTTACAAGATAGAACACTTGAAAGGATTTACAACAATTAGGTGATGTTTTACTAAATCAGCAAATACAACTCTGTAAGAGATTGTGTGTTTGATGTTTTTAGTCATTAAATTATGAAGGGGTGTTGAAAACTTGAAATGTATAAATACTAATTTGGATCTGGAGTGCTCTTGGGCTTATATTATTTTTTGACTGGGCTGTAGCATGTTGGGCTTAAGAGAGGCTGATGGGCTTTGGAGAAAAGATGTGGGTTAAAGCCTCGATGCAGATTCCAGACTTTCTCATTTTTTTAATAACTAGCACTTTGCACTTTCTCTTTTTTTAGAAAAAATGGGGGAGTAGTTTGTTGATGCAAACCATGATGCGGATGGTTGTTGTGGGGCCACCCACTCACATACATACATACTATACACATATAAATACAAATATAATATTTTTATTGGCGTTTGTGAATACTTGGTGTTGTGGAAGAAAGTGCAGGTTTTGTTTTTAGAAATGTTTGGAATATGATGCTGTGGTTTATGAACATCACCGTTGTAAATGCGCTATGTAGTCTAGGGTTAGGGTATTGTTTCTTGTTTATGCTGATAGAGAATTGTTTAGCCTGTAAAATTAAAGTGTTCATTGATTCAAGCGTGTTGATGATATGATATTGTATTAAAATTAGATATGGTCTTCTTTCGTTGATTTGTATTGTTGATTACGATCAAAAAAATATACGAGAGGTATTCTGTTTTCTAATTATCATTTCGACACTATGTAATTGTAGTTTTTGTAGCATAACAAACTCCCATTTGGATGCATCTAGTAATGTGTATCTGCTTCAACATCCTATATAAACTTCTAGCAACACCATCATGCATGTCTTGATATCCTTTTAAGAACCGATACATGTAACAAAGTCACAATATGAATAAGAACAATAATTGTTGTAAATGACATGTTTGGATATGTTATGCACTACACAGAGTCAAACTAAAAAACTGCTAACTTGGCTTGATGACATCGATTCGCATGGTTACATGTTAAGCCATGCAAATTGTCATTTTAGATAATTAAAACAATATAAAAGCCAAAATGTTCTGACGTATTTTTGCTATTGTAAAACTGTGACATTTGTTATTTTTGGTTTAACTTTTATTTGTTTTTTATTGGAAACCCGACCCGTTTTGGTCTTTTGGACCTTTTTTATTAATAAATATTGGGTTTTATGTTCGTTTATGTTACACAATTGTCGGATCAAGAAATCATCTCTTTCGGAACGTTAAAACACCCTTTTTTTTTGCTAAAAACGAGTTAAAACAAACTTAACGGACTAAAATTGTCAAACAACAAAAGCATGTAACTCTTGAAAGAAACATTATGGCCAACTCTTCACCCTATCCCTATATAAACAAGACCAATGCATCCCATTTGGGTTTGCTCATTCACCTCAAACTCTCTCCAATCTAGATCTAAGTATTCTTTCTTCAAACTCTTGATAGTTTGACTTCTCAAGGTCAAACTACTTCTAATCTTTGTTTTTAACTAATTCTTGTTAACTAAAGCTTGTTCTTATAGCTTGATTAAAAGATACTCCCCTTGTTTCCTTGGCTTTCCCTTCTCCGGCCATGTCGGTTTAGGTGTATTGCTAGGCAAGGCTTCATGGAGGACTATTATAGTCCATAATTAAACACTTTAATGTATTCTCTAATTTATACAAGATTACTAATGTTGTTTAGTTTCTAATTACTTTAGTTTCCAAATCATTTTAATGAGTTCTATGGTATTGAGTATGTGGCAACTATCCTCGGTTCCCTTTCGAGTCAAGGACTGAACCAAAACCGAACTCTTGTTTAAATACTTTATTTTTAACATGTTGTATGTAAGACTTGAGTATTATCGTTTCTAAGTTATTTTAATAAAGTTCTAGTGGTATTGGGTATGTAGTAACCATCCTCGGTCTTATTTCGAGTCAAGGACCGAACTAAACCGAGTTCACTCGCTTAAGACACACTAGTGTGTTTTGGGCCACCGAATCTCATATTTTACTTGAAACTATATTATAAACAAATTTTAAATTGTTTTCTCAAAATACTTGGTATGTCGGATCCAACTTGATTTTATAACAAGTTTTGACCGACAAAGCCAAATACTCGTTAACGGGCGTTAGGGTTCTTCCTAATAGAACTATACACTTGGTTAAGTTTCTTTTGATTTCATTGAGTTATCTCATAACATTTATTATTTTGGAATCTCGACTTTAGGCTTGACCAATTATCAAGACTCGAACCGACAAATCCGAACACCCTTGTAAAATCTCGTCTTAGTATATATTTAACAAAGGGTAGTTCAATAGCATAAATTATACCCAAATATTTACTTAACAAAGGTTATTTAAAACTAACGAATAGAATACCAAGACCCGATTTCGAGTAAACTTACTTTTCTAAAACCATTACTTTAATTTCTTATGTATTTACATTTTAGCCTTCAAACTTTAATTATTTATCTTACTAGTCATGTCATTTTACTTTAAAGCTTTTAAGTCCATCTACTAACTCAAGACCCTTTTTAATCTAGGTCTTGCTCGTTGAACTTACCTTTCCGTTTTATCGCAAACTAATCCTTCAAGTTACTTATCTCATGTGAGTGCATTTCATCCCCAATTTTCACTTGTATACTTTGGGGGTAACATGCATACTTATTCAAAACAAGAATGATTTATAATACTTGACCCTTAAACCACAAACTTTAGGGTGTATGATACTAGAATACTTTCTCTATTGTGTGTTATATGTTTCATATGCTTTACCTGCACGAGTGTTTATTTTGATGTTGTTGTTGAGCCTCAATAAGTATGATCATACTCACCCCTAACTACTTTAATCTTGTGCTAGTAGAATAGGGCCTCATTATCCGAGTATGTCGGTTGTTACCGATTAGAAAGGATCCTCATTTATTTATGGTTTATATACCGCAATACTTGCTCTTATTTATAGTTTCATATACGATTTGTGGATTTTGCCTCATATATATACTCAAAACTATGAAAGTTCTCACCAACATACGTGTTGACAAATATTATTTTATGCATTGTTACAGGTTTGATTATTGATGTATTGGAGTTTGAAGATGCTATCTTATTTTGAGATCGTTTAAGTTATTAGAAGAATGAACAATTAAATTCTTATATTTGGTGTTATTTTGTATGAACAAGATGTGTTACTTTTGGTGATTGAATGAAATTAATGAGTTGTTTAAATATTGTCACTTTAATAGTGTCTTGTGTTCTTGAGCAATCCGTTGCACCCCGGCATGTTCCGAGCCTTTGGTCGGGGTGTGACAGATTGGTATCAAAGCCAAGACTATATGATAGGTGATTAGACGTAACGGCCAAGTATAGTTTTGCTTTAGGGTCTTATACGTGATGCCTATACGTGTTACCTTACTTGATTGTTCATTACACTTGTATATTTATTTGCTTATTTATTTCATTTAATCCCAAAAATATACACC
Source organism: Bidens hawaiensis (assembly GCF_021521415.1). Lineage (NCBI taxonomy): Eukaryota > Viridiplantae > Streptophyta > Magnoliopsida > Asterales > Asteraceae > Bidens > Bidens hawaiensis. Next base: position 75,584 of record NW_027498608.1, read on the forward strand.
TGCACACACTCTCATAGTATTCTAAGGTATCCTTACCATACCACAAAAAGTAGGTTTTTATGATAATTTTTATGGATCACAAACTTAATTTGGATCCCGTTATTTATAATCTTTTTAAAACTTGACCCTATAACGGTTTTGTTGCCACTTTAGGGGGGGCGAAACACTATGAAACGATCATTTGACATAAAGATTTCAAGAATCGAAGTTGATTTACTTATCTAGGATGACTGAATTGTAGTGTTGGTCTTCTAAGCCAACGAACCGTGTTATACATGTCAACGAATTTAAGTTGTCGAATGCAAGCATTTCGGTTGCCTCCTTATATTTTTGTTGGAATCATAAGAGCCATGGTGATACGTGGACTAATGTTTTCAACATCTCGATTACCTCATTGTTTACTTGTTATTGTTATTATTACGATATTTGGGACAAAACGTATAAAACACGGTAATTTCGTGCACATATTCAACTCCCCACTTTACCACGATTTTTAAGATTTAATGTTGGGACAACTAGTCATGGTTATTCATGCAAGTTTTCCCACTTTTAAATCCTAACACATTATTTTCAAATCTCAAATATTTAAATTATTTAACATTTCATCTATTAACTTGATTTACTAACTAAAGAAAAAAAATTCTAACATTTTCATCCTCATAACTCTAGGACTCATAATCATTAACACTCCATGTTTACATATCATCCTCATACTTATTATCAATTACCCCAAAGTTATGTAATTTCTCTTTAGTTATTTTAGAATGCCTCCTCTTCGTCGTCACACTCGCAAGACTAACTCCGGTCGTTGGATGGCTTCTATGGTCGCTAGAGAGATCGCCGCTGTGATTCCCGGACTGATAACCCAAATTAAAGCCACCCAACCCACCATTACCCAAGCCATGCCTAAACCTGCACCTTTCGCCTTGAAAAATTTCACCGGTGCCAACCCATCTCAGTTTTTTAATAAGAACTATGCCACTACCTTGTTGTAATGGTTCGAAAAGATGGAAAGTATTTCCGATCTTTGTGAATGCCCTGAATCCAAGAAAACCACATACGCCTCAAGCATGTTCAAGGAAACCGCCCGCACTTGGTGGAATGGCAAAATGTTCGCCATGGGACGGAAGTAGATATGGCCTCCTCATGGACCAAGCTCAAGGAAGTCATGATGAAGAAATTTTGCCCGAAACATGAACTTCAAAAACTCGAATCCGACTTTTGGGAACTTAAGCAAGAGAGTGATGACAACTCCACCTACTCCAACCGCTTTCATGAGCTTAGTCTCTTGGTTCCTCACTTAGTCACTCCTCTCGAGCGGGCAATTGACAAGTATGCCGGCGGTTTGCCTATTCAAATCCGCGACTTGGTGATGAATAGTAAACCACAAACACTCCATGATGCAATTACCTTAGCCGATTCTCTTTCCGAAAACCATGTCAAAGCTGGTACCCTCACTATCAAAATCTTCAAAAAAAACCCAATGAGAAGAGTACACCCGAACCATCAACCCTCACCAAAGTTGACCCTCAACCCCAATCCATAAACTACTCCAACTCATTCCACCACTCCAAGAAGAAAAAGCAAACCCAACTACCGAAACTATGTCGTCACTCACCCATCTCAACCTCAAACACAATCCCAAGCACTTCAAAACCAAAAACTGTATTCCGGCTCGCATCCTTTGTGTAACACTTGCCAACGCCATCATCCCGCTTACTCCGGTTGTCGCCATTGCACGAAGTGTAACCGCTATGGTCACCTTAGCAACGTGTGTAGGGAAACCTCCCGTGGGTAACCCGCTCCACTAAGGTTTGCTCCATCTAACCAAAACCGTATCGTGCCTTTTGCTCAAACTCCTCATCAACCTAGAGCTTGTTTTAATTGTGGAGACCCGAATCATTTCCGCAATGCTTGTCCTCGACTTGCGTTTGTTAACCAAGCCAAATCATGCCCACACCCTACTAGAAACCCAAGCCTACCAAGTTCAAACCTATCAACCTCAAGTCCCGAAACTCTTGGCTCCTCCAGCTCAACCCCTCAACCCTCCAAGCAATGCAAGCCCTGCCTCCTCCGAAAATCCTGCAAGCAATGCAAGCTCTTCCTCCTCCTCTAGCTCAACAAGTCAACGACGACAACCAAGGGCGTGCATTTATGGTGAACGCCAACCAAGCTCAAGTTGCCAACAACGTGGTGAACGGTACGTTTTCAGTAAATGAGCATTTAGCTTCAATTTTATTTGATACAGGAGCTATAAGAGTATTGTTTCTTTTAATTTTGAATCCATCCTTGCCGTGCATCGCACTAAACTTTCTCGCCCTTTCTGTCGAAGTCGCTAATGGAAACTCCATCACCATCGATTCGGTCATTCGGGATTGTATCCTCACGCTTTGCAAGCACGAATTCTCGATCGACCTCATCCCGATGCAAATGTGAAGCTTCGACATCATAGTAGGTATGGATTAGTTAGCTTTGCACCGTGCCGAAGTTGTTTGTGATGACAAAATTATTCGAATCCCGCTCGTCAATGGCAAAACCCTCAAAGTCTTTGGCAAAACGATTCCCAAGAAACTCAGCCTCATGTCTTGTCCTCGATCTCGTAAGTACATGTGCCAAAAGTATGTTCCATTCATAGCCTAAGCGGTGGTAAAAGACCTCGAAGAAAAAAAACTCAAGACATCCCCGTTTTTTGTGAATTTCTCGACGTTTTTCCCGAAGACGTATTTGGTCTCCTTCCCATTCGTCCGGTTGAATTTCAAATTGACCTTGTGCCCGACGCGACTCCCGTAACAAAGGCTCCCTATCATTTAGCTCCTTCGAAAATGCAAGAGTTATCGAACCAACTTCAAGAACTCTCCGATAACGGCTTTATCCGTCCAATCTCTTCCCCTTGGGGTACTCCCGTTCTCTTCGTGAAGAAGAAAGATGGATCGTTTCACATGTGTATCGATTACCGTGAACTCAATAAACTCACCATCAAGAATCGTTACCCTTTGCCTCGTATCGACAACCTCTTCGATCAACTCCAATGCGCAACTTGTTTTTCCAAAATCGATCTTAGATCGGGTTATCATCAATTGTGTGTTCATGAAGATGACATTCCTAAAACAACTTTTAGTACTCGGTATGGACATTACGAGTTATTGGTTATGCCTTTCGGATTAACCAACGCACCCGCGGTATTCACGGACCTCATGAACCACAATTGCAAACCATTCTTGGACAAATTCATAATTGTTTTTATCAATAACATCCTCATCTTCTCCAAGAACAAAGCCGAACATGAGCATCATTTACGTTCCATTCTCGATCTTCTAAGAAAAGAATAACTTTATTACAAGTTCTAAAAATGTGAATTTTGGTTAAAAGAATTTTAGTTTTTGGGACACATCGTCAACGATAAAGGTATTCATGTTTATCCCGCAAAAATAGAGGCCGTAAAAGATTGGAAATCTCCATCCACACCCACGAAAGTCCGATCTTTCCTTGGTTTGGCCGGGTATTATCGGCGATTCATTCTAAACTTCTCCAAAATCGCGTTGCCCCTCACCGCACTAACTCATAAAGGAAAACCTTATAAATGGGACCGAAACAAGAAGAAGCTTTCCAAACTCTAAAGAATATGCTTTGCAATGCTCCCAACCTAACCCTTCCCGATGGAAACGAAGACTTTGTGGTATTTTGAGATGAATCAACCAAGGTCTAGGTTGCGTTCTCATGCAACGAGCTCAAGTTATAGCATATGCCTCAAGGCAACTTAACTTTCATGAAAAGAATTACACGACTCATGATCTCGAACTTGGTGCCGTCGTTTTCGCTCTCAAAATCTAGAGACATTATATTTATGGCACAAAATGTGTTGTATTCACCGATCATAAAAGTCTTCAACACATCTTTGACCAAAAAAATCTCAACATAAGACAACGTCGATGGGCCGAATTACTTAATGATTACGATTGCGAAATTCGCTACCACCCCGGTAAAGCGACTGTTGTAGCCAATGCCCTTAGTCGTAAAGTTAATGTCAAATCCATTCTGCTTCATAGCATCATCATCCAAACCGATCTTCAAGACCGCATCTATCGAGCCCAATGCATCTCCATTGGTGAAAGCAATATGTATGAAAAAATGTCATGTGGAGCCGAACTTCAACTCGAAACCAAACCCGATGGCTTTCTTTATTTTCTCAATCGTTTGTGGGTTCCCGATCATGATGAACTTCGTACTTTCATTCTCAACGAAGCTCATATGTCGCGATATTTCATGCATACCGATGCGGAAAGGTGTACTTCGATCTATTTATTGGTGGTCGGGTATGAAAAAGGACGTAGCACTTTATGTCTCAAAATGTCTTAGATGCTCAAAGGTTAAATCCGAACATCAAAAACCTTTTGGTTTACTCGAGCAACCTCCTATTCCCGTTTGGAAATGGGAAGACATTGCTATGGACTTTATCACCAAATTACCCACCACTCAAAAGCAAAATGATAGTATTTGGATAATCATCGATCGATTAACCAAATCGGCCCACTTCATCCCGATCAGAGAGAAGTACTCTGTCCAACAACTCGCTCAAATCTGTGTTCGTGAAATTGTATGGCGCCATGGTATTCCGCTGACCATTATTTCCTATTGTGATGCTCGCTTCACTCCCATTTTTTGAAATCGCTTCAAGAAGCTTTGGGCACTCACCTTGATCTTAGTACCGCTTATAACCCTCAAACCGATGGTCAGTCCGAGCGTACAATCCAAACCCTTGAAGATATGCTTAGATCTTGTGTACTTGATTTTGGTGGAAATTGGGATTCTCATCTCCCGCTTATCGAATTCTCATACAAGATAACTATCATTGTAGCATTAGTATGGCTCCTTTCCAAGCCCTTTATGGTCGCAAGTGTCGTTCCCCGATTTGTTGGAACAAGATTGGTGAAGCCCAAATCACCGGCCCCGAGATGGTCCAAGACACTACCGATCGTATCGATCAAATCCGAAAAAACCTTCTTGCTGCTAGAATTCGTCAAAAGAGCTATGCCGACAAACAGCGAAAGCCTCTCGAATTCAATGTTGGCGACCTTGTCCTTCTCAAAGTATCCCCTTGGAAGGATAGTCCGTTTTGGAAAGAAAGCTAAACTAGCACCCCGTTTCATACGCCCATTCAAAATCCTTGAAATGATTGGAAAAGTGGCTTATAAACTCGAATTACCGCAAGAACTTACCGGTGTCCATCCAACCTTTCATGTCTTGAACCTCAAAAAGTTCTTAGCCGAGGGTAATCTTCATATACCTCTCGACGAAGTACGTATCGGCAAAACCTTGCAAATGATCGTAAAACCCGTTGAAATCATGGATCACAACGGCAAAACCAAACATAGCCGCATCCATTTAGTTAAATTCCGTTAAGATTCACGGCGTGGCGCTAAATCTACTAGGGAATAAGAAGACGTGATGAAGGAAAAGTACCCGCGTTTGTTTATTACGGATTCTTCTTAATTTCGGGACGAAGTTTACTAAAGTGGGGAAGACTGTGACATTCGTCATTTTCGGTTTAACTTGTATTTGTTTTTGTATCGGAGACCCGACCCATTTTGGTCTTTTGGATCTTTCGTTATTAATAAAATATTGGTTTTATGTTTTTTTATGTTACACATTTGTCGGATCAAGAAATCATCTCTTTTGGTACGTTAAAACACCTTTTTTTTTGGCTAAAAACGAGTTAAACAAACTTAAGGGACTAAAATTGTCAAATAACAAAAGCATGTAACACTTGAAAGAAACATTATGGTCAACCCTTCACTCTTTCCCTATATAAACAAGACCAATGCATCTCACTTGAGTTTTCCCATTCACCTCAAACTCTCCCCAATCTAGATCTAAGTATTCTTTTTTCAAACTCTTGATAGTTTGACTCTCAATGTCAAACTACTTCTAATCTTTGTTTGTAACTAATTCTTGTTAATTAAAGCTTGTTATTATAGTTTTTTTAAAACATACTCCCCTTGTTTCCTTTGCTTTCCCTTCTCTGGCCATGTCGGTTTAGGTGTATTGCTAGGCAAGGCCTCACGGAGGACTTTTATAATCCTTGATTAAACACTCTAGTTCATGCTCTAATTTATGCAAGTTTACTAATGTTGTTTAGTTTCTAATTACTTTAGTTTCCAAATCATTTTAATGATTTCTATGGTATTGGGTATGTGGCAACCATCCTCGGTTTCATTCCGAGTTAAGGACCGAACCAAAACCGAACTCTTGTTTAAATACTTTATTTGATAGAACCGAGCCCCGGTGCGGAAGCGTAAATAATCGGTATTAAACAACGGTGTGGAGCTCGGGTCTAGGGTTAGGATCGAATCTCACTCAAATTCACTTTTGAAAGATGTTTGGACGGATGAGGTGTATTGGGAGAGAGCCTGATTTTATTTACAAACAATAATAGGATGAACAATTGTAATCAAAACACAAACAAGATAGAAATGGTAGTAAGAAATACTAGCCGAATGATTCTCATTAAGATGAAACACTCATGCATACATTCATACATACAATCGATTAAGAAATATTAGCCGCCTCCAGGAGAGCTCATCCTGGAGGAGGAGACTCTCTCAAAGAGATAAAACCTTAGATCTCACACATACATAATACGCTCACTCATACTAGACAAATGAATAAAAACATCTATTTATACTAGTCTAGCATGACTTGGTCTTCAAGCCATCCACCCTTGGTTGAGACCAAATAATATATTTTTCACCCACAAATTAATTCGATGCATCGGTCTAAAACATAAGATCCAACAATCTCCCCCTTAGACCGATGCCATCGAATTTCTTCCATGATCACCTCATAACTCGTTGTCTTTCGTTGAAATTCTCCCCCTCACGTTAAGTTTCTCCCATTGTTCATTTCGAATTATCACTCTTATACCACTTCTGGATATAGTTGTATGGGCATATGAACGAGGCTTTGAACTTCAAATATCAACTTCAAATAACAAGGTCATCACAAAAAGAAATTAACTCAATGTGATCATCAAATAATCTTCAATTCTTCAAATTTGTGTCTTCCCCTGTAAATCATCTTCAAACCATTCCCTGAATTAAGATAGCATTCAAGTCAACCATAACCCGTTCTTGACTGTTCAAGTGACTATTTCATAGGAGGTTAAACTCTACTAATCATCCTTTCAACATTGTTACTCGTGATGACTCTATCTTCTCATCCGTACTAGGAAATCTGAAAACTTACAAACGATGAAACATCTTTGAAAAACCTTGGATTATTATTCTTGATCAACTTTTCGTTAACTTGAGTCTTTTACTTGATTTGAAGCATGCCATTTGCAATGAAATTCAAAGAGTTTTACTCCCCCATTTTCGTTGCAATTGTCTTTAAAGAACGTGTATTCAAATCAAGTGTGGGTGAAACAATCTTGACCATCCTTATCAAGATTGTAAGAATCTGAAAATTATCATATTCATATGTTGGTTGACACTAACAGTGATTAAATCCTTAAGCTTGTGTCAACACTTGTTCTTGTAAAGCTTTTGATGAAGTCGTGAAATTGGATGAGGTTTGAATTCCATAAGCTTGTTGATGATTGGAGAAAAATTACCAAAATACCCCTGGTATATATCTTCCGTAGAGAACAGCTTGGTCAAACGGTCAACGGTATCAAAAATCTCAAAAGTTTCTTTAAAACTTTGAAATGTTTCACAAACTCTTTTTCCTAGCACACAGTGTGCTTGGGATCACTTTCCTAGCACAAAAGTCTGCTTGGGAGCACTTTCCTAGCACAAAGTGTGCTTGGGAGTAATTTCCTAGCACAAAGTGTGCCCGGAGTACTTTCCTAGCACAAAGTGAGCCCGGAAAGTAAAACACTTGTAATTTTTCAATTTTTGCACTAGCACAAAGTGTGCTCGGAAGCACTTTCCTAGCACAAAGTGTGCCCGGAAAGCAAAACACTTGTGATTTTTCAATTTTTACACTATCACAAAGTGTGCTCGGAAGCACTTCACTAGCACAAAGTGTGCTTGGGACTTAAAGATAGTTTTCTTGAGAAGACCAAGGATATGCAAAGGGGTTACTCGACACTAGAACTTGATGTGCCCAAGATAAGATGTGCCCGAGATAAAGTGTGCCTGAACCAAAAGTTGTTCTTGGGCAAAACACAAACTGTGCCCGGAGCAACACTTAACCATTATTATTACTCGAGATCAATCTTATATGTTCATTGTGTGCCCGGTACATCAAAAATTCATTTCTGCATCATCAATCACTGATTTGCCCTTGTAGAACCTGCTTGAATATTCACTTTGCATTTGCTACAACGAACAATGATAATATTGCCTTCAGTACCTATTCATTCTTGACTTGTACCTTCTTCATACCAGTTTGTACCAACGGCAACGTTTTCCAACATACCATATCCTGTTTGTGCAGCACACTTATCAAAATCAGTATCGAGCAAACAAAACCCTAATTCTTTCAGATCGAAAAAGTAGTTCCGAAATCTGAAAAGAATCGATGAGCAGTATCCAGGTCATCTCGATATAAACAAAAGAAATCTATCTTTATCCACAACCTTTTCAGGTCTGGAAATCATCAAATGAACAGATTTGCCCCAAAACGAGCCAAATAACAATGTTACATCAGATCTGGACCGTTCTGACCAAATAAACATGAAATTGATGTTGGATCTCCGAACTAATCATCAACCCAAACATCAATCCATAAAATTTTCTCCGAAACATCAAATAATTTCAAAACCCTCAAAAATAATTTCAACGAACTTCATTGTTTAACGTCCATGGTGGATTCAAGAGCGAAATGAATAAGTTCAGCGGTTAGTCTGAACGATTCGGTAACCCTGCTCTGATACCACTTGATAGAACCGAGCCCCGGTGCGGAAACGTGAATAATCGGTATTAAACAACGGTGTGGAGCTCGGGTCTAGGGTTAGGATCGAATCTCACTCATATTCACTCTTGAAAGATGTTTGGACGGATGAGATGTATTGGAAGAGAGCCTGATTTGATTAACAATCAATAATAGGATGAACAATTGTAATCAAAACACAAAAGATAGAAATGGTAGTATGTAATATTAGCCGAATGATTCTCATTAAAATGAAACACTCATACATACATTCATACATACAATCGATTAAGAAATATCAGCCGCCACCAGGAGAGCTCATCCTGGAGGCGGAGACTCTCTCAAAGGGATAAAACCCTAGATCTCATTCAATACACAATACACTCACTCATACTAGACAAATGAATAAAAATATCTATTTATACTAGTCTAGCATGACTTGGTCTTCAAGCCGTCCACCCTTGGTTGAGACCAAATAATATATTTTTCACCCACAAATTAATTCGATGCGTAGGTCTAAAACATAAGATCCAACATTATTTTTAACATGTTGTATGTAAGACTTGAGTATTATCGTTTCTAAGTTATATTAATAAGGTTCTATTGTATTGAGTATATAGTTACCATCCTCGGTCTTATTCTGAGTTAAGGACCAAACCAATACCGAACTAAACCGAGTTCACTCGCTTAGTTAACCAAAACCGCAATGCTTGTCCTCGACTTGAATTTGTTAACCAAGCCCAAATCATGCCCACACCCTACTACGAAACCCAAGCCTACCAAGTTCAAACCTATCAACCTCAAGTCCCGCAACTCTTGGTTCCTCCGGCTCAACCTCTCCAAGCGATGCAAGCCCTACCTCCTCCGCCAATCCCGAAATAATTGCAAGGCTCCGTTACCGGTTCCCTACTTTGGACGTTGGATTTACTCATAAACGCAGTTCTAAATATCAGAGTTAATTAGAACTTTCTCGGAACATTAAATCTTTCATAAAACATTACATAATAATTCGTAACTTGTCTTAAACAACAACTTGTCTTTCACATTTAAAAACATTAAACATAAAACATAACAATCTTCCTTGAGATGCTAGTCTCTTTCTTCCCATGCCTTGTGCCCACGTCAAGCGAGTTGCCTCATCCTACTCACCTGCATTCATACTAAAATTCAACTACGCTGAGTGAGTTCTAGTTAATCAATTAACATACAATACTTTCACATACTTATACATACGCATCCGTAGATACTTAGTATTTACTTAGCATGCTTAACTTTCTTTAGTACATACAAGAATATATATACTTTCATTCTTTCTTTCTTTCATTCTTTATTTTAAACCCTACTTTACATTATTCTATTCTGCCTCGAGAATTATAAGGGCTCGGTCCCTTTTCTGCCTCGGATATTATTAGGGTCTGGTCCATTTCTGCCTCGAGTATTATTAGGGCTCAGTCCCTTTTCTGCCTCCAATATTATTAGGGTCTAGTCCCTTTCTACCTTGAGTATTAAAAGGGCTCAGTCCCTTTCTTCTGTACCTAGCCATCTCTTACATTCATTCATAATATACATATATCATTCACACATTATATATAGCATTCATATCCGTAATTTTAGCTTGACAGTACATGCAATATCCGAAGATCGTTCACGTACTGACAAGCAATCATTCATACCTTTCAAATATACCATATATGGCATACACTTATCACTTAGGATAAGTGTATTAACTAATCACATTGAGTATGCAAACAGCCCCGAAAACATAACAAGGAATGGGGTTAGAAACTCACCTGGATCTTGTTTCTTTCTCCGTTAATTGTTAATCCCTTCTTTAATTGAGCTCTGCTAACTGTATATAAGTTACATATATCAATACTTGTCCTATTTGCATTTCAACCAAAATGGCTAAGTCTGGTCTAATCTAATGGTTTTGTTTTATATTACATTATACTTAGATTATTTTATCCGTAAACCCTAATGTACAAGGTATTTCATTATTTTAATATTCTTTTCTTTCTTTTCATTTTTAAACCCTAACCTTGGTTAATCTTTCTTTACAGTCAAGTAGTATACATTCATGTAATCGAGTTAAGACATTGTATGCAAAGCATATAATGTAATCGAATGTTAAGCTCGTATTCGAGTCTTTGGTGAATTTGATTAAGTATAGAGTAAATAAATTCTAGAATTGTATGCAACCTAAACTTGTAAGCGATTTCATCATTTGTATGCGATTAGCTGGATTGTAAGTGAGTTATAATTGTATTCGAGTCTAAAGTAAGCGGCTCAAGAAAAGTGTGATCGAGTGCTATTATCACCGAATGCTAATGTAGGCAAGTTAAAGTAATCGAATCCAACTCTATGCGAGTCAAAAGTAATCGACATGTGATAATGTGATCGAGTTCCATGTAATTGACTTGGCCTTGTAATCGAGTTGTATAAGTGGTCGAGTAATAAAAGAAATCGATCATCAAAGTGATCGAATGATTATACTAAAAAGTGATCGATACTCAAAAGTGATCGAGTCCTCAAGTAATTGACCCTCCTCTCATTATTTGCTAAGGCTATTGTAAGCGAATCTTAATGTAAGCTATCATTTTGTAATCGAGTATAATGTGATCGATTCTATAAAAGTAATCGAGTTTCATGAGTAATCGAGTTCGTTAATTGTAATTGAATTATAAACTTGTGATCAACTTCCTCAAAGTAACCGAGTAATCAAAGTGATCGATTTTCAAAGTGATCGATTACTTAAAAGTAATCGATTTGGGCAATGTAAGCGAGTTATATAAGTGATCGATCCTAAAAGTAATCGATCATAACGTGATCGATTATAAAAGTAATCGAATGATAATGTGATCGATCATAAAGTGATCGATTTGTCTAAAGTAAGCGAAATTCAAATTGTAAGCGAGTGAGCTGCACTTTATTCAATTGCTAAGTCACGGCTTGGTCCATTATCCACGTTATATCCACTTGTTATAGCCCTAACCTCATTATTAGGGCTTGGTATAGATCCATATTAGTTTCCTTAACCGTTTTCGGCCAAAACTTGACTCGGTTAACCGTAAAGCTTGAACCTTTATGATAAAACGTTCAAAACCAGATTTAGGGTTTCTTTAAACGAGTCGTTCATAACCATAGGTTCGTTAAGTTCATTTTAACATCAAGTTTGCTACTTTATGTTTCGTTTATAGCCGATCTTCTCTAGGTTTAAGTTTCAAGGCCAACCGTTCATTAAAACGTAAACTTTAATATAATGAACATACCTTTGTGTGACTGTTAGGTCACGGTTAACTTGGTTATGAACTTTAAATCTTGTATATTAAAGATCTATCAAAACCCAACGTTCGTTTGATTTCGGATCCTTCTCTTTCCTTCGGCCGTATATGGTGTAGGTGTGTGAGTGTGTTTTGAGTGTGTAGAGATTATGGAAATATGGAAATGAGGATCTAGGGTTTTAGAGAGGTTTAAGGGATTATTTATACTCTCTTAAGCCCATGGACCTAAGGCCCATCCCATCCTTCTATTCCATCTTAATTACCCAAGTTCATACTTCTTTCTTTTATTTAATTTTTATTAAATATTAACACACTTTTCAAAACATAAACTCTCTTTTATTTAATATTATAAATCTCGGGATGTTACACAAGACCAAAGCCGAACATGAGCATCATTTACGTTCCATTCTCGATCTCCTAAGAAAAGAATAACTTTATTCCAAGTTCTCAAAATGTGAATTTTGGTAAAAAGAAGTTCAATTTTTGGGACACATCGTCAACGATAAAGGTATTCATGTTGATCCCGCCAAAATAGATGTCATAAAGATTGGAAATTTCCATCCACACCCACGGAAGTCCGATCTTTCCTTGGTTTGGCCGAGTATTATCGGCGATTCATTCTAAACTTCTCCAAAATCGTGTTACCCCTCACCGCACTAACTCATAAAGGAAAACCTTATAAATAGAACCGAAACAAGAAGAATCTTTCCAAACTCTAAAGCATATGCTTTGCAATGCTCCCGTCCTAACCCTTCCTGATGGAAACGACGACTTTGTGGTATTTTGAGATGCATCCAACCAAGGTTTCGTTTGCATTCTCATACAAAGAGCTCAAGTTATCACATATGCCTCAAGACAACTTATGGTTCATGAAAAGAATTACACGACTCATGATCTCGAACTTGGTGCCGTCATTTTCGCTCTCAAAATCTAGAGACTTTATATTTATGGCACAAAATGTGTTGTATTCACCGATCATAAAAGTCTTCAACACATCTTTGACCAAAAAATCTCAACATGAGACAACGTCGATGGGCCGAATTACTTAATGATTATGATTGTGAAATTCGCTACCACCCCGGTAAAGCGAATGTTGTAGCCAATACCCTTAGTCGCAAAGTTAATGTCAAATCCGTTCTGCTTCATAGCATCATCATCCACACCGATCTTCAAGACCGCGTCTATCGAGCCCAATGCATCTCCATTTGTGAAAGCAATATGTACGACGAAATATCATGTGGAGCCGAACTTCAACTCGAAACCAAACCCGATGGCTTGCTTTATTTTCTCAATCGTTTGTGGGTTCCCGATCGTGATGAACTTCGTACTTTCATTCTCGACGAAGCTCATATGTTGCGATATTTCATGCATCCCGATGCAGAAAGGTGTACTTCGATCTTCGATCTATTTATTGGTGGCCGGGTATGAAAAAGGACGTATCACTTTATGTCTCAAAATGTCTTACATGCTCAAAGGTTAAATCCGAACATCAAAAACCTTTTGGTTTACTCGAGCAACCTCCTATTCCCGTTTGGAAATTGTAAGACATTGCTATGGACTTTATCACCAAATTATCCCCCACTCGAAAGAAAAAAGATAGTATTTGGGTAATCATCGATCGATTAACCAAATCGGCCCAACTTCATCCCGATCAGAGAGAAGTACTCTGTAGACAACTCGCTCAAGTCTGTGTTCATGAAATTGTATGTCGCCATGGTATTCCGTTGACCATTATTTCCGATCGTGATGCTCGCTTCACCTCCTGTTTTTGAAAATCGATTCAAGAAGCTTTGGGCACTCGCCTTGGTCTTAGTACCCGCTTATCACCCTCAAACTGATGGTCAAGCCGAGCATACAATCCAAACCCTTGAAGATATGCTTAGATCTTGTGACTTGATTTTGTTGGAAATTGGGATTCTCATCTCCCGCTTGTCGAATTCTCATACAATAATAGCTATCTATCTAGCATTAGTATGGCTCCTTTCCAAGCCCTTTATGGTTGCAAGTGTCGTTCCCCGATTTGTTAGAACGAGATTGGTGAAGCCCAAATTACCGGCCCAGAGATGGTCCAAGACACTACCGATCGTATCGATCAAATTCGAAAAAACCTTCTTGTTGCTAGAAGTTGTCAAAAGAGCTATGCCGATAAACGGCGAAAGCCTCTTGAATTTAATGTTGGCGACCTTGTCCTTCTCAAAGTATCCCCTTGGATGGGGGTAGTCCATTTTGGAAAAAAAGAAAAACTAGCACCCCGTTTCATAGGCCCATTCAAAATTCTTGATATGATTGGAAAAGTGGCTTATAAACTCGAATTACCGCAAGAACTTACCGGTGTCCATCCAACCTTTCATGTCTTGAACCTCAAAAAGTGCTTAGTCGAGGGTAATCTTCATATACCTCTCGACGAAGTATGTATCGGCGAAACCTTGCAAATGATCGAAAAATCCGTTGAAATCATGTATCACAACGAGAAACGAACCAAATGTAGCCGCATCCGTTTAGTTAAAGTCCGTTGAGAATCACAGCGTGGCGCTGAATCTACTAGGGAACAAGAAGAAGAAATGAAGGAAAAGTACCCGTATTTATTTATTACGGATTCTTCTTAATTTCGGGACAAAGTTTCCTAAAGTATGGAAGACTGTGACATTCGTCATTTTCGGTTTAACGTGTATTTGTTTTTGTATCGGAAACCCGACCCGTTTTGTTTTTCCGAATCTTTCGTTATTAATAAAATATTGTTTTTATGTTCATTTATATTACACAATTGTAGGATCAAGAAATCATCTCTTTCGGAACGTTAAAACACCCTTTTTGGCTAAAAACGAGTTAAAACAAACTTAAGAGACTAAAATTGTCAAATAACAAAAGCATGTAACTCTTGAAAGAAACATTATGGTCAACCCTTCACTCTTTCCCTATATAAACAAGACAAATGCATACCATTTGAGTTTGCCCATTCACCTCAAACTCTCCCCAATCTAGATCTAAGTATTATTTCTTCAAACTCTCGATAGTTTGACTCTCAAGGTCAAACTACTTCTAATTTTTGTTTGTAACTAATTCTTGTTAATTAAAGCTTGTTATTATAGCTTGTTTAAAACATAATACCCTTGTTTCCTTGGCTTTCCCTTCTCTGTCCATGTCGGTTTAGGTGTATTGCTAGGCAAGGCTTCATGGAGGACTATTATATTCCTTGATTAAACACTTTAATTTATGCTCTAATTTATGCAAGCTTACTAATGTTGTTTAGTTTCTAATTACTTTAATTTCCAAATCATTTTAATGAGTTCTATGGTATTGGGTATGTGGCAACCATCCTCGGTTTCATTCCGAGTCAAGGACCGAACCAAAACCGAACTCTTGTTTAAATACTTTATTTTTAACTTGTTGTATGTAAGACTTGAGTATTATTGTTTCTAAGTTATTTTAATAAAGTTCTATCGTATTGGGTATGTAGTAACCATCCTCGGTCTTATTCCGAGTCAAGGACCGAACCAAGACCAAACTAAACCGAGTTCACTCGCTTAAGACACACTAGTGTGTTTTGGGCTACCGAATCTCATATTTTACTTGAAACTATATTATAAACAAATTTTAAATTGTTTTCTCAAAATACTTGGTATGTCGGATCCAACTTGATCTTATTAGAAGTTTGTTATATAAAATTTAAAACAAAAATCATGTCATTGTGTCTTTTCGCACACCATTGCGTCTTTTTCGCTTATCATTGTGTCTTTTCGCACACCATTGTGTCTTTTCGCTTATCATTGTGTCTTTTTTCATCATTGTGTCTTTTCACACACCATTGTGTCTTTTCGCTTATCATTGTGTCTTTTTTCGTCATTGTGTTTTTCCCATTCCATTGTGTCTTTTCGCACATCATTGTGTTTTTTCGCACACCATTTTGTATTTTCGCACACCATTGTGTCTTTTCGCTTATCATTGTGTCTTTTTCGCCATTGTGTCTTTTTGTCATTGTGTCTTTTTGCACACCATTGTGTCTTTTCATTTATCATTGTGTCTTTTTTCGTCATTGTGTCTTTTCGCACACCATTATGTCTTTTTTCGCCATTGTGTCTTTTCGCACACCATTGTGTCTTTTTTCGCACACCATTGTGTATTTTCACACACTATGTGTCTTTTCGCTTATCAATATGTCTTTTTTCGTCATTGTGTTTTTTTGTCGTTGTGTCTTTTAACTCATCATTATGTTTTTTTAAATACTAATAACACCATTGTGTAATTATAATAATATGTAAAAATAATGATAAAATAACAACAAATTATCTAATACATAAAACAAAATGATTAATACGTGTTACACAATAACTTGAAACGTAAAACACACTGGTGAATTCGTATAACACAATGACCTAAAATGTAAGACACAATGGTGAATACGTATAACACAATGACCTAAAACGTAAGACACAATGGTGAATATATATATATATATATATAACACAATGACTTGAAACGTAAAACACAATGGAAACAACATATTACACAATGACACAATGAAAAACAAAAAACACAATTAAAAAACCCATTAGTTTTTTTTTTATTTTTATATAACAATATGATACTCATATTGAAGATAAAAAACGCTTATTATTATGGTGAATTTTTTTTAAAAAAATAATGTCGTATGAAAAACTTATGGACATTTTAAAATGATGGGAGAATTGACATGTGTCTTGCATGTGAAAAGAGAAAGTCAACAAATGTGAGTCATTACCTTCATGCCCTTTCCATTAATTTTTATTTATTTAATTAATCTCAGCCATTTACATCTAAGATCAATGGACTTGATTCTTTCTCACCCTTCTCATTCTTGTTGTCCTTTGTATTTTAACTTTACCCCATATATATATAATCAAGAGTAATTATACTAATCCATGAGTAATTTTTTTTTTCTTAAAATGCTAATTTTTATAAAAAGAAAAACTAAAAGAGAATTCTGCAATTTGTCTCCCTGGTATATGGATCAATTCTACAGGTTTGACACTGAAAATGATTTTGCGAACTTTGGACCATCGTGATATTTGGGCGGGTCAATCTGACTCCTTGCCGTCAGTTGACCGTCAGACCAAAAAACTGTGAAATTACCTTTTTACCCCTGAGTCTATAATTAAACCTAAAACTAAATATCCAAATTTCGTGTAGTGGCTGGGGTTCGAACCCCGGATCCCCTGTTTAACAACAAACAATACAAACCAGTTGGACTGAGCTACCATTTAATAAAACTACACAATATCTAATATATATTAAGTACCACAATGTGCTGTATATGTATGTTGTATATATGTTCTGTATGTATGCCGTATAGTATATATATATATTATATATATATATATATATATATATATATATATATGCTGCATATATATATATATGTTGTATATATATGTTGCATATATACATATGCTGTATATATATGCTGCATATATATATATACTTATGGTATATAATATTTTTAAACGACGAAACGAGTCCGAAAACGACGAAACGGGTCGTTTTTTAACAAACTTTTTATTCAAAAACGACGAAACGGGTCGTTTTTTAACAAACTTTTTATTCAAAAACGACGAAACGGGTTGTTTTTGAACAAACTTTTTGTTCAAAAACGACGAAACGGGTCGTTTTTTTAACAAACTTTTCACTAAAAATCGACGAAACGGGTCGTTTTTTAACAAACTTTTCACTAAAAAACGACGAAACGGGTCGTTTTTTAACAAACTTTCGTTCAAAAACGACGAAACGGGTCGTTTTTTAACAAACTTTTTGTTCAAAAACGACGAAACTCGTTTTTTAACAAACTTTTCACTAAAAAACGACGAAACGGGTCTTTTTTTAACAAATTTTTCTTTCAAAAACGACGAAACGGGTCGTTTTTTAACAAACTTTTCACTAAAAACGATGAAACGGC